>NW_020525055.1:140000-276786 GCF_003368295.1 Carassius auratus | reverse complement strand
GTGGAAGATTTTTATTAGTAAAGTTTCAATTAATCAAGTATATAATCAATGTGAATCTAGCCATTTTTGTTTTAAAGTTATTATTCTATTAAACTCTTACAGGCCTAAAATCTAATAGACAAGTTGCCTACGCCCTGGAATGTGCAGAGATAAAGAAAAGCATATGGTCAGACATACATTAAAGGGCCTCCCCTCCCCTTGTGATTTATGATAGTCTAAAAGGAGACATGTCTATGTGGGACCGCCCCATATATAATGTATATAAGGAAAAACCAAATAACGCACGAGAGAGTTCCTTGCAACGTCCTCTCGACTTTGTTTTGTTTAAAATAAAGTCTTTTCTTCGGTGAGAAAACCCCTGACTGAGTGTGATTCTTCTGAGAACCGGCGAAATACACCACAGATTTGGCACCCCAGATGGGACTGGACAAGAGTGGCAGAGTGGACAGCCGCTTTTGAGCTGACCGATGATCAACACAACCGGGTGGCCACCATAAAACAAGGTAAGCATTTTTGCTTATAAAATTTGTTTGTGTTGGTTGAGGTCAGTTCTGAGTGGTAAGGACACTTAAAATCTACTCTTCCAAATTTAGAAAAAATAGGATATCCAAATTGAAAAAGGGGTTTCACTCCAGAAGAAATAACCGCATGCACATATTTGGTTTATTGAAAGGAAAGCCTTGTAAGGTAACCTAGATTTAAAACAAAAAGGGTGTAGGCAAAAAGACATTGTATGCAATGGTCTGTGTTTATTGGATAGCTGTGACCTAGGAAAGGGCAGTGATAAACGGATAAGCAGACAGAATAAGTGGGCCCTTAAGGACGCTCTAGGTAGAGCGAGCTCTATGAAGAGCTGTGTTTTGTTGTGTGGATGAAACTGTGTCCGGACGAATGACTGTGTGAACGATGATGAATGTATGAACAAATAAATTCCGTATTGGGTGGGTAAGGGTCGAGCACCGTTCCTGGACCTTCACTTAGGTGTGAACCGGCAGAATTGGACTCGTCCCAGATCCACTTGAGAGGGATGAATGTATGATGAGCCTTGACAATAAAAGGACAATTAATGAATGATTATCCCTTAGATAAAGGGAAAAAGTATGCAAGCATAAGCACTCTGGCTCAATAAAGAGTGTAGCAAGTGTGAATGGGCTTAGGGAAATAGTATCAATAAAGTTTGAACCGAGATATATAATAGAGTTTTGCATTTTGGATGTCTGTGTGAAAGGGGAGAACATTTTCTGAGCCCAGTACAGTGGGAGTGAGAGCAAGGGAGGAAGTTCCCACATTAAAGTTTTAATACATGGGTGGACAAAAAAGGAAAGAGAAGTAAAAATAAAAATAAAAAATTATTGTTAGAAATAGTTATCTAAAAAGTGATAATAAAATAGGGTAAATAAAATAGACAGTTAAATAATAATATAAATTTAAAAAAGTGTAAACGCATGAGACAATAAAAAACTAAATTCAAAAGGGTATGACACATAATAAAGAATAGAAAGTAGGGTGAAAGGGGTAAAAAATAGTTAAATTCAGTGAAAGGAAAGGAAGAGATTGTAACCAAGTTACTATATAAAACTAAAAAGTTGATTGTTGGTGGTAATAATATAAATAAAGATATGGCAGCCACACCAGTGGAAATCCTTGGATTAAAAAATCCACTGTGTAAAGAGCAAATAGACAAAACCTCGAAAAAATGGCAGAAGAGAACAAAAAATATGATGACAAAATGGCCAAAGGAAGGGACATTTGATGTGGCATTGTGTGAGGAAATGGAAACTCTGATAAAAAACTATAAAACTAAAAGCATCAATATGAAAAAAGAAAAAAGAGAAACAAAACGGGAAAAAGAGAAAGAAGTACTTGCGCTGTTTAAAAAAGAAGGTGAAGATATGTTGAAGAGTATAAAACAGGCTAGGAAAGTCCTGAAGGAGGCAGAGAAAGATAACATGAGAAAAGAAAAGATATATGCAGACCCCCCTCCTTATCTGCCTTTAGCAAAAGAATTCCCAATACTCAAGGGAACCATGGAGGTAACAGGAGAACTAGAGTTAGAAGGGCAGTTAGAGATGGAAGATAGAGAGGAACCAGCTGTAAAAACACAGAAGCAAACTAGACAGGAGAATGCAGAAGGTCTGCAACTCGACTGTTATAGACAAGGACGTACAGCGTTAGAAAAAATGAAAGCATGTCAGGAAGACAAAACCTGGTTTGAGGAAGGATTAGAAAGAAAACGGAGGAAAGATAGAGATATTGTAGCACAAGCACAAGCTTTGGAAGAAGAAATGGAAGAGAAAATTAGAGAATCAGGAAAAAAAATCAGAGAGGTAAATAAATTGGAAAGAGAAAAGAGTAAGTTGTTCTATGGTAGTGAGGATGAGAATCAGGCAGAGGAGTTATTTGAGAACGGTAAATGGGAACAGGGCAGAGATAAAGGGACACTTAGACCACTGGCCGCATAGCTCCCAATTTTAATCAAGGGTGAGCAGGGACAGTATGTCCCCTGGGCTTCGCAGGACCTCGAGGGGCTTGTCACTCGCCTTCCTGATATTCATGAGGGTGCAGGGAAATTCATTAAAGTGTTTGAAGAGGAAACAATGGGAAAGCTATTGGCAGTGGGAGATGTTAAAGCTCTGCTGGCTAAAATTCTTGGAGGGACAAAGATGGATGAAATTCTTCTTACAACAACTCTAAACAGAGCAGTGAACTCTCACAATATGGATGGGATTGTTTTTGATGCATTCCGCCCAGCAGTATGGCAGGCATTGCGTGCGGAGTATCCGATCAGACTGAATCCTAAATCACTGAAGGGAGAAGGAATTGGAGATTTAGAGAATCCAACCACTTATGTCCAAAAAGAGCTGAAAAGGTGGAAACAAGAAACTGAGGGGGATCCCGAGGGAGACCCATTAATGTCAACATTGTTTAGACAAGCTGTGATTGATGCTATGCCGCCAGCGGTAAAAAGCAAGCTGGAGGATGTGGTCGGTTTAACGTCTAAATCACACAAAGAGTTTTGTGACCATGTGTCTCATGCAGTGGAACAGCAAAGAAAAAATGAACTAAAACTTAAAAGTCAAGAGAAAGAGTTACAACGTAAACTAACTCAATTACAGCTTGAAGAACTCACAAAGAAAAATAAGAAAAATATTCAAGCTTCAGTAACAACTGCAACAGCAGAACAAATGACTCTAATGCCTCCAGTAATCGCTCCACAACCTACCATTCAGTCAAGCCCACTTACAGCAGTCCCTCCAAATGAACACTTGAACTCTGTGCCCATAATAAATGTTTATACTCAACAGCCAGGACAAATGGGATGGAGAAAAAACCCCATACAGCAAAGAGGCAGAGGCAGAGGCAGAGGCAGAGACAGGCCTCCACCATTGTGCTGGGGCTGCAGACAGCCCGGACACATCAAAGCTGACTGTCCAACTCAGCACTGGCCACAGCAACCTCAGGGTGGAAGGGAGATGAGCTGGCAACAGCCTACTCAGGGTCCAGTGCAGGGCCCAGTAAACCCTTGGGGAGGTCCCAATCCAGGCTATTAGGGGTGCCCAGAGAATCCTAAAGGGGAGAGTCAGCTTCCAATTTTATCAACAAAAGCTGATCAAGAGCCTATTATGCAGATTAAAATAGAGGGAGAACCATTTCCATTTATGGTAGATACAGGGGCAAATTTAACATGCATTAATTTGAAATATGCTTCACATCTCCCCTTGTCTGGAAAATTTGCAAAGACAATAGGATTCTCGGGAAAAATGCAATTGATTCCCATAACAGCTCCAGTGTGTCTACAAACAAAAGATCAAAGTATAACAATGCCCATTCTGGTATCAAATCAAACTCCTATTAATTTGTTAGGAAGAGATGCATTATGTAAATTAGGACTACAAATTTGGTGTTCTCCAGAAGGTATATATATTGATTCAATAGGAACAGAAAAACAAATGATGGTTGCAGAGCCAAAAGCAAATGTTTTTTGGATAGGACAGATAGAACAAGATGTGAGACAGACAGTCAATAAATGGGGAAAGTTTATTGAAGCACAGATACCTGAAGCACAGCTATCAAAGTCTGAATTTCATTGCACAATGATGTATGATCAAGAAAGGGATGAAGATATAGAACAGAAATGGCAAAAAGAAACAAAAGGACAGCAGATTGAAATAGTCTCCCAGTACATCATCATAGGTAAGGAGGGAGCAGCTTTAAACATACCAGAAAGTGAGTTTGTCAAAAAATGGTTCAATGTAAATAACTCTGTCCCGCATATTGCAGTATATGTAGGAAGAAATTGGAAAGCAAAAGATTTAGGACCAATGATGAAAAGGGCAGAACAAAGCAAATGGGAATCAACAGAAAACCCATTGATTTTTCATTCAGCTGACAAAAATTACATCAAAATTCTGTGTGCAACCAGTTTGCTGGGAATTCCACAGGAAGTAGTTATCAGCCAAAAGAAAGATACACAGATGACTACAGCATCTGATTTAATAAACACAAATGAGACTGAATTATTTAAGGAAATGGAGTGTCAGGTACCAACTGAACTATGGTCTCAACATGACACAGATATTGGATTAATAAAATCAGCAAATCCAGTAAGAGTTCAACTAAAGCCAAATGCACGTCTGCCTAGAAAAGCACAATATCCCTTACGGGCAGATGCGGAAGCAGGAATAAAGGAGACAATTGAAGGCTTAGTGAAGGCAGGGGTATTGATAGAAACTACTAGTTACTGTAACACTCCAATTATGCCTGTAATCAAATCAGACAAAAATAGATGGCGACTTGTTCATGATTTACAAACAATAAATGAAATAACGGAAGATATGCCAGCTGAGGTACCAAACCCGCACACTTTACTGACAAATGTCCCTCCTGATGCCAAATACTTTACTGTAATTGATCTTTGCTCTGCCTACTTTAGTGTACCGCTTGCAGAAGAGAGTAAATATTTATTTGCATTTACACTTGCAAATAAGCAATATACATATACCAGGCTTCCTCAGGGATATAAACATTCACCACATATATTCAACAAGATTTTGAAGGATGATTTAGAAGACCTTGTAATAGACGGTACACTATTACAATACATGGATGATTTGATTATCTGTTCTACCTCACTAGAACAATGTCACAAAGACTCAATTAAGGTGTTGACAAAATTAGCAGAAGGAGGACACAAGGTGTCTAAAAACAAATTGCAGTATTGCCAGTCTCAAGTGGAATACTTGGGAAGATTAATTGCATTTGGTACACGAGCTATAGCTCCAGCTCAGTTAGAAGGTATAAGTAAAACACCGTTACCTCAGACAGTAGGACAAATGATGACGTTTCTAGGAATGACAGGCTTTAGTGCCGATTGGATAGAGGACTATGCAATAAAGACAGGGCCTTTGAGAGAAATGATGAAACAAGCAGGATTACAACATTTAAGAAATCCATTAAAATGGAACACAGATGCCTTACTAGCATTTGAAGCAATAAAAAAAGAATTACAACAGGCCCCTGCCCTGGGAATGGCAGAATATGATAAAATGTTTAATCTATATGTGGCAAATAGAGTTGATGGTTATGCATCAGCTGTATTAATGCAAGAGACCTGTAGTGGGAGGAAAAAACAGCCTATAGCATACTACAGCACAAAGTTAGACAATGTAGCCCAGGGATACCCACCATGTTACCAACAGGGTTTAGCTGCAGTGTATTATGCTTATGAAAAAGCATCCACAATAACTATGGGGTACCCAGTAACTATTTATACCCATCACAAAGTTGTGGAATTAATAGAACAAGGGAAATTTGTTCTGACACAAGCTCGAATTCTAGCCTATTCCTCATTACTCACATATCCAGATGTTACCATTAAAAGATGCCATACAGTTAATCCAGCTGAATTAATTCCTTTGGCTTTCGAAGGAGAACCTCATGAGTGTGTGAATGAGTCCTTGGCATTTACTAGATTACGACCAGATCTAGAATCAACACCTATTACTGAAGCAGAAGTAACTTACTTTGTAGATGGTTCTAGCTTTAGGGATCACGAAGGAAATCATACAGGATATTCAGTAGTGAAGAAAAACAAAAAAGAATTTGAATCTGTGATATCACAACATTGTGTACAGCCCTGCTCTGCTCAATTAGCAGAATTAAAAGCTCTCACAACTGCATGTCAGTTAGCAAAAGGACAAACTGCTAACATTTTTACAGATTCAGCGTATGCTCATGGTGTATGTCATCTATTCGGAGCAGTGTGGAAACAAAGAGGTTTCAAAAAGAGTGATGGGACTCCCATCCAACATAGTGAACAAATAGGGCAAATGATTTCTGCTATGATGCTACCAAAACGACTAGCAATAATCAAATGTCAAGCACACAAGAAGGGAAATGACTATGTCATCAAAGGAAATAATGCAGCAGATCTAGAAGCTAAAAAAGCTTCAGGGTGTCAAGTAGCAGTATTAGCACCTGTTGTACTAATCGAGCCACATCCTCAATGGGATGACATTATTCGAATACAACAACAAGCAGGCCCTTATGAACAATCAATGTGGCAACAAAGGGGAGCTAAAAAAGACTCACAGGAGATTTGGCGTACACATGAAGGACACATTGTTGCACCTACTTCACTGTTGAATATTCTTATTACAGATGCACATGGTTTTGACCATTGTGCAAGGGGAGAAGTAGTAAGAAAAATTAAACAGCAAGGATATTGGTCTCCTTATTTATATGCAATGGTGGATGAATTTTTGTCCACATGTGAAGTATGTGCTAAATACAATGTAAGAAAAGGCATGGTGACACCAATAGGCCATATTCCAACACCTGAAGGCCCCTTTAAACATCTTGTATGTGATTATGTGGATATGATAAAGCGTGTACAAGGCAAAAGATACATGCTTGTTATCATAGACAGGTTTAGCAGATGGGTGGAAGCAGTACCATCCGCGGATCTAGGAGCAGGAACTGTAATTAAATTCCTAACAAGAGAGGTAATTCCTAGATTTGGAATTCCATCAGAAATAAGTTCAGATAATGGGTCGGCATTCATACAAAAAACTGTGAAACAAGTGTTGCAACAATTAAGAATAAAACAGAGACTAGGATGCGTTTATAGACCTCAGTCACAAGGGATAGTGGAGAGGGTTAATGGAGTTATCAAGGCTAAAATAAACAAAATATGTGAAAGTACTAAACTTAATTGGATTGATGCATTACCGCTCGCACTAATGAGCTATCGCATGCAAACTAACAGGAGCACGCACTTAACACCGCATGAAATGCTTACGGGTCGACCCATGCCTGTGCCATATTGTAGAGGTCCCTATAAAGGACCTCCTCTAGAACAATTACAAATGGAACTTCGCTCTTATATGAAGAAACTAACTGCCATACATAAAGCTATCTATTTACAGGAAAAAAGAAAAGAGCCCAGTGAGGAATCGGAGACGGCCTGTCCAGTTGTTCCAGGGGACCAAGTCTATCTGAGGGTATTCCGGAGAAAATGGAATGAGCCCAGGAGAGAAGGACCCTACACAGTGGTGAGAGCTACTCCAACAGCAGTCCAAGTGGAGGGAAGCACAACCTGGTATCATCTAAACCACTGTACTAGAGTTCCCACAGGAAAGGCAGAAAGAAAGGAAAGCAGACAACCAGACAATACAGGAGAGAGCAATGAGGAAGAATCAGAGACACATGATGAAGTGCAAACTGACGAGAGCTCTTTCCTCCTGTCAGACAAACTGGAGAGGACAGAGAATAAGTCTGACAACATGTCTGAAGACCATTCTATGCCTAATGAATCTCATAATGCAGACTCAAACTCAACCAATAGAAAGCAACCTGACTTCCCTTCAATTGACTTTACAACCTTTGAACAAAAGTGATAATGTGATCAACCCAACAGAACCAACGATAATCAAAAATCGTAGAGACATTGATTATGATGTTCAAGGTGATGAAGACGTTAGTCAAATTGATGCATTATGGGATACAGCCCAAAATAATGAATGGTATAAATGGGCAGCCTTTACAGCTAAAGAAACAGGAAAAGAAAATTGCTTGCTGTGCTCCAAATCTCCGTTAAACAAAGTAATAGCCATACCAAATCCATATGACTACCGAAAATGTGCCCAATTTGGAAGAAACTTTTGTCATTTAACAGATTTTACCAGGCCATATTGTATTGCTGAATGCCTTGGATTTTTAGGAAATCCTAAATTAACAGATTATTTCTTTAGACCACTCTGGGGATCCTGGTGTCAGTATTCAGATATCGGTCAAAATATAAAAATTGAAAAACAAAAAGTAGAGATTCCAAAATGGTATAGCATAGAATATAAACAAGAATATGAGTGTTTCCATAAACCAAAAGGAACCCAAGATGTGGGTAAATTTAAAGGAAGATGTGCTATTATTTGGTATATAGATAAGAAAAATTCTTGGAAATCAGGAGTTCCTTCTAGAGCTCCAGATCTTTTAGCATTCGGAACAACTAAAGGAAGTAAGATAGCACCTGAAAAATGTGAAAATCAAACTATAGCCTTACCTCCAATAGAAATTTATGAAGATCAATCATTAATAATAGCAGATTTCTTTTGGATCTGTGGAGGTGAAATATTATTGCCGTCTTTACCAGTTGGATGGAAAGGTATATGTGTAAGAGTAAGGTTACTTCAAGAAGTTAGCATGGCCCAATGGGGAACAGAACAGAGCACAAACAAGGAAAACAATAGAACTAAAAGAGGATACGAGCCAGACCCCGATGTATATTTAGACTCAATTGGACAGCCAAGAGGAATTCCTAATAAATTCAAGGCAAGAAGTGAAATAAAAGGAGGTTTCGAGTCAATCCTGGTTTGGATCACACCAAACAAAAATACAGAGTGGATTAATTATATCTATTATAATCAACAAAGATTCATTAATTATACTGATGAGGCTTTAACTTTACTAGGCGACCAAGTGCATGCAACAAGCAGAATGACATGGCAAAATAGACAGGCTCTTAATTGGCTCTTGGCAGACAAGGGAGGAGTTTGTGTTATGTTTGGAGATCAATGTTGTACATTTATCCCAAATAACACCGCCCCTGGAGGAGCTTTCAGTGAAGTTATGACAAAAATTAAAAAATTAAGAAATGAAATTACAACAAATGCCGGAAGAGACCAACACATTTGGGATTGGATTGATGTGAAATTTGGAGCATGGGGAGCATGGTTTGTTAAACTAGGAATGTTTTTAGGAGTTGCCATATTAATAGGAGGATTATTATTTTGCTGTGTATTACCTTTATTAAGATCATTAATCATCAATGCTACTGTTAAGCAAATGGGAGTGATAAAAGTCCCAATTAATCAACAAAGGATCATTGAAAAGAGTCTGGAGGAATATTATGAAGGATGGCTAAACAAACTGAACTTGAATGAGCAAACTTTTGACGATAGTTCTATCGACTCTGAGGATGATGAAGATGTATAAGGGTTAACCATACCCTGAATATAAGTGCCAGTTGAACTTTGGCCCAGGGAGGCTCTCTACGATACATAAGGTATCTGAGCCGAAGATCAACTTTTATAATCTTGTGATATTCAATTATTGATGTAATGTATGTATTTTATGTCTTTTATACATAACTGTGATAACCACAGGCAAGTGCTGAACCAAATACACGCTCACGCTTTTAACATTGTGTCCTATTAAAGAAGGAATTAGGGAGACTGGATCTTTTACTCGCTCCTAGTCAAAAAAGGAGAGAGATGTTTGGTCCAGTAATCCCTCAGAGTGGAATTCCATAATCTAGTCACTGGGGATAATACAGTGTGACTTATTTAGTCACTAGGTAGTGTAACTAATATGACTGGATTATGGAGTAGCACTCTGGATAAGAATAATCAAATGTGAGACTTATTAAGTCTCAAAGGGGAGAATATGTGGAAGATTTTTATTAGTAAAGTTTCAATTAATCAAGTATATAATCAATGTGAATCTAGAATTTTTGTTTTAAAGTTATTATTCTATTAAACTCTTACAGGCCTAAAATCTAATAGACAAGTTGCCTACGCCCTGGAATGTGCAGAGATAAAGAAAAGCATATGGTCAGACATACATTAAAGGGCCTCCCCTCCCCTTGTGATTTATGATAGTCTAAAAGGAGACATGTCTATGTGGGACCGCCCCATATATAATGTATATAAGGAAAAACCAAATAACGCACGAGAGAGTTCCTTGCAACGTCCTCTCGACTTTGTTTTGTTTAAAATAAAGTCTTTTCTTCGGTGAGAAACCCCTGACTGAGTGTGATTCTTCTGAGAACCGGCGAAATACACCACAATGGCTTAAATCCTACCTGTCCGATCGCTACCATTTTGTTTACTTAAATGGGGAGTCATCTCATTTATCATCAGTAAAATATGGAGTGCCACAAGGCTCTATCCTAGGTCCTCTGCTATTTTCAATATACATGTTGTCCCATGATAATATTATTGGAAAATATGCAATTAGTCTCCATGGTTATGCTTATCTAAGCTAATGGAGTGTTAAAAATGAAAATATGACCAATATTTTTTTCTTATTAAATTCAGATATGACAGATATTATTATTGGACCAAAAAACACTACACAGAATCTTGTAGATTACAATCTGCAACTAGACGGATGTACTGTTACTTCCTCTACAGTCAGAAACCATATTTCCCATGTTACAAAAACTGCATTCTTCCATCTTAGAAACATTGCCAAGCTACGAAACATGTTATCTGTTTCTGATTCAGAAAAGC
This sequence comes from Carassius auratus, assembly GCF_003368295.1. Classification (NCBI taxonomy): domain Eukaryota; kingdom Metazoa; phylum Chordata; class Actinopteri; order Cypriniformes; family Cyprinidae; genus Carassius; species Carassius auratus. Next base: position 265,996 of record NW_020525055.1, on the reverse strand, counting down.
TAGTTCATGCATTCATGACCTCTAGAATGGACTATTGTAATGCACTTCTAGGTGGTTGTCCTGCTTCGTCAATAAACAAGCTACAGGTAGTCCAAAATGCAGCAGCTAGAGTCCTTACCAGGTCAAGAAAATATGATCATATTACCCCAATTTTATAGTCTCTGCACTGGCTACCTATTAAGTTCTGTATCAGTTACAAATTATCATTACTTACCTACAAGGCCCTAAATGGTTTAGCTCCTGCGTACCTAACTAGCCTTCTACCACGTTACAACCCATCACGCACCCTAAGGTCACAAAACACTGGACTTTTGGTAGTTCCTAGGATAGCAAAGTCCACTAAAGGAGGTAGAGCTTTTTCACATTTTTGCTCCCAAACTCTGGAATAGCCTTCCTGATAATGTTCGGGGTTCAGACACACTCTCTCTGTTTAAATCTAGATTAAAATCTTTCGCCAAGCATTCAAATAAAGTATCTCATAGTCTTGTACTGCAATTACTTCTCATAAAATTAACATTATTATCCTTTAGCTTGGGTTGAGCACAATCATTTTTGCTTGGTTGGAGCAGCAGCTATGCTAATTATGTCTATTTTTTCTCCATTTCTGCCACGGAAACTAGGAATTACAGAAGCTTCAGTTTGGATCCAACCCTTAAAAGATCTAAGATGACCATACACCTGTGAAGAGATGATGCAAACCCCTCAGAGGACCTCAGATAATGCCAACCCTGAAACAACATACAGAACTACCATATTTTGCTAGAAGTTTGAATGCATCATATAATCGTTGCTGTTAATTGTGTTCATCGTCTGTTTGCTTACATATTTAATCGATTCTTTCATACATTTCAGCCATAAGTACATGACAGTCACCACTGACGCGCTACTTCTAAATATATTGTAGAAACCTAATTTCCTGTAAAGGTCCTTTGCAATGATTTGTATTGTGAAATGTGCTATACAAATAAACTTGAATTAATTATCTTGATGCTGAAATGTAAGACCCTCTAGACATATGAAAGCTTATGGTCATGTTTGTTTGCTATCATTCATGGTCTTTAAGTCATATAGTAATTGTGTGGTTGAGTTTTCTGCATTAACCTGATCTAATTCAAGGTCAACAGCTTCATCACGCACAGGTCACAGTGAGGTCACAGGGGGTCAAACCAACATCAGCATCAAACAGAGCTTCAGCCAAACCCAACTGTGTGTGACTTGGACAGAGTAACCAAACCAGCACTCGCTGACCAGACAGAATCTGACCTTCACCTAAACTATTTTCAAAAGCAACCCCTGCACAGTGTTGTGTGTGTTTAAGGCAGGTTTAATATTCTCTGTCTCTCATCTGAATGTGATTGATAGTGATTAGAGAATAGACCCAGAGAAGAAAGAGCTTCATTAAAAGTAAATCTCAGGCAACAGATGTATTTGAAGGATGAGCTCACCAAATCACTACAAACCAACAATACAAGGAATCCATGAGGAGATAGAACCAGACTGTAATGTAAAGATCATCTATTTTCCCCAAATGAAGAGGCAACGTGCCTCTTTGAGAAGACCAGATATCCTGTGGATATAGTCACTCGATATTTTATTATATTGATCACGTCAGAACAAAGCTCGAGTAGACAGATGGATCCAGAGAGCGAGAAGACGATCCTAAATCGAGTGAAAAGAGGTTACTGTCAAGTTCAACATCAGCATTATTGAAAATGTCACCCATATGAGACGGACACTTCACTGACACAGAGCAAATGCACAGTCATATGTGGCTTTAAAGTCATGTTTAATTGGAGAATTTCCCCGAGTAAATAAAGGTGACATTTCCCCTCCTGTCTGGGTCCAGAATGCTAAACTGACTACTGGCCTGAAATGTCAAGACGGAATAATTTGAGCTGGTATTCCCATCCTATGGTCTCCCTTTGCCCTGAGAAATCACAAAGGTCAAGGATGCATTTGACAAGCATTCGCATGAAGCAGAGCCGGTATGCAGCATCACAGAAGCGTCTGGTGAAAGCCTCCAGACCTGGACGCTTGTGAAGGACTCATTCCTGAAGAACAGCAGATCAGTAAACACAGATCACATGCAGGTGCTGCTCCATCACGGAGATACTGGAGAACCTGCTGACATTACCAGACACACTAATGAGGCTTTTATTAACGAAATATTCAGCATGAAGGGGTCATGTGACTGTGTAGCATACTACCATTTGAAAGGTTTCGTAAAATGCATCAATGTAGGAACTAAGCTTGGAATCCACTCCAAAAATGTGACTTTCCCAGTTGGTGCATGCAAATTAAAAGACCACCATTAAATCATATTTTGGCATTTATCTCTTCAGAAGGAAAACTTCAGGCATCTCAATGGCTGGAGCTGCTTTGCTAGACGTTCATTTGTACGAATATAAACCACAGCACATGAATCTCTCGTTCTGATGCAGACTAACGTACCTGTCAAAACACGGAAGAGAAGCACTGTAGAAATTCTCTCAGATGATTCCATTCCTGTATAAGAAACTGAATAATACATGCTTAAAACACCCTACACCCTTAAACCGCCTTTGATCGGTTAATGATCAGTTGCATTAGGGGTAATTAGCTATAAGATTGTGTTCCTCAGAGAAAACTCGTCTAGGCTTGAGAGTAATTAATGGCGGGTGCAGACAGCAGGACGGACGCAGTGAGGTCAGCAGATCATAGAAAGTAATAGGCAATATACTTCGTAAGTAGAGTAATGGGTAATTGCATAGATGGAGAATCAAATATATTATTTGAAGATCTTGATTACAGAGCTGTGAAGATCTAATAGTTGGTATAATGAGGCAAACGAGCTCTAAAATGAGCTAATTACATCCTAACGATATGTTTAACGAGGAAATGAAACAATGGTGTCTGCTCCAGAGATAAGTGAAGTTCATGATGGAAGACTGGACTGGACTCATCTTGATCAGGAGGGAGGAGGTCTTCTCCAGCACATACATGTAATATTATGGCGACAGAGTGTAATGCTGTGTGAAAGAGCAGTGCTATAGGATCCGCTCCTTATACTCACTCTTAAAACAATTAGATCCAGAAGCTGGAGTTTAATTGAGCTGTTGTCAATTAAATGCAATGCAGATGGCTTGAACCACAAAAGAGACATTTTCCGGGGCCCACTAGGGGCCTCAAGATAATTTAAAACTATTGTATAATAATGCCAATTCATTAACAATGTCAAGCCTAAAAAACATTCAGTTTTTGAAACAGTTTATTACTATTACTGTAATTATAGAATTGTATTATTTCAATTATATTTATTTACATTATTTCAAGTGAAAGTAAAAAAAAAAAAATTAGTTTTATTATTTACTATATTATTACTATATTGTCTACACACACACACACACACACACACACACACACACACATGTATTAATATTTTAAGAATTAAATAAATTTAAATTTCTGCTCTTTTTTTTTTTTTTAAGCACATAATTTCCAGAAATATCTCAGGGAGCCTTTAAATATTGTCTTTGACAACGAGGCTCCTCAGAGTCAGAAAGATGAAGAGTTATCTGTGGTGACACAAAGAAGATTTTTTTAGCTTAAAGAAACAACAACCAATGCAAACCTCCAGAAAATCAAAAGGATCTAATGTATAGCTAATTAATTCAGTTGGAGGACATGTTCCTCTTGTTTAAAATCTGAAAGGACTCTTTTTAACTGAGGCGAGTGTAAAGTGTGTGCTGTTTACGGCCGTGGATTAGAGTTCAGAACAAGGCTTCTTTGTGTGAGTATTACAGGGCAGCTGCGGGACAATGACCAAACCCCAGAGATTAGCAGCGCCTGGATCTGTGATTGCTGTCTGACACGAGCTACATCTGCTGTTAACCTGAAGATCAAATAAAGACCCATAAAACAAAACACTGGGTTGGAGTGGGTTCATGCAACTGGTCACCCAGCCATCCTGTATCCCACCAGTGCAAGAGTGTTTCAATCAAAACAGCAGGTGTGTGTGTGTGTGTGTGTGTGTTGACATTCAGATCTGTATCAAGTGCATTCTGGCAGTTCCAGGTAAAGTCTATGCTGTCTGTCACTCGGTAAACAGTAGTTAAATCAGATATGAAGAAGCCGTTGTATATAAAACAGAAGATTAATTTAGTGACTAACTAACAGATCGATGTCCATCTGTCCGTGAGTGTTACAGTGGATCAGACACACACTGTCAGACACACATGGATTGAAGCATCGGTCAGAAGAGGATTTCCAGTGTAAATATTAGCATTATTGATTAGACACAGGTGCCTGTAGTTATGGAAACTCACACAGCAGATTACTATGGAAACAGGCTTTTCTTCAGTCTGTGTGTGTGTGTGTGTGTGTGTGTGTGAGCAGATGTTGTGAAGTTTGTGTTTGTGTATGAGTGAGTAATGACATGGGTATGACACAGATATTACAAGGAGAGGGTGACTTATGAGGACATAACCCATGTCCCCATTTTTCAAAACACTTATAAATCATACAGAATAAGTTTTTTTGAGAAAGTAAAAATGCACAAAGTTTCCTGTGAGGGTTAGGGTTAGGTGTAGAGTTGGTGAAGGACCATAGAATATACAGTTTCTACAGTATAAAAACCATTACACCTATGGGATGAACACACTTTACACAAAAACAATTCCTCTGTGTGTGTGACTCTGTGTGTGTGTGTGTGTGTGACTCTCTGTGTGTGTGTGTGTGTGTGTGTGTGTGAGAGAGAGAGCAGATGTTGTGAAGTGTGTGAGTGTGCAGCAGGAGTCTGACCGTACATTTTATTTTTCAGGAGTCACAGATGAAGAGAAGGTTCAGAAGAAATTCTTAATGTCTTACAATCATAATGTCACTTTTGATCAATTTAATGCAATAAGAGTATTAATTTCTAGAAAAAACTAAAATCTTCATGACCCACCGACTCCAAGCTTTTGAAAGGTAGTGAATGAAAGGTGCTTCATTTGATCGATTTGACTTTATTTGAAACAATTAACACAAAGCAAAAGACCAGATTATTCAGAATAAATGACACTTGAGACAGTCAAACTAAAATTATAAAACAACTCCACTAAATTCTGATTAAATTACACACACTTTCGCTCTAAAACACATCTGTGATGCTCATTAGTTAAAATGAATATAAATGTAGAAGGTGAATCTGATGTCTGTGTCCCAGTGAATCCAGCATCCAGAACGACACAGAGGGTTAATTATTACAGGACAAAGCACATCTCTGTTAGTGAGAGGATAAAAGGGCCATTGTTTCTCCGTCAGATCCAATTAGATTTCTAATTAGCTATCAACGATGGCATGCTGTGTGGGGAGCGTGTAGTGTGCTGTGAAAAAAAAGTGTAAAAAGACTGGTGAACTTGAGCTCTACTATATCAAAAAATGACCCATCTCAACACAGTCTAAATAAAAGCAATCAGAATCATCCCTCTGGCCTCAAACGGGCCAAAGCTCTTGAGATCTGCAGCGGGACATGTAACAACCGGTCCTACAAGACACGTCAGAAAAAGGAGACGCTAAATCAATACATCAAAATCGAACTGAACCTGCCCATCATATCAGTGACACGGAGCAAAGTTCACAGCGACAGACCGATCAGTCAATATGGAATATGTCCCAGTGCACCTCGACACCAGCGGTTTATACAACAGCGGACACATGTGCCATTGATCTGTGGGTGGACGGGGCAGGGACACGTCTCCAGAAGCAGGTGTCAGCCTGTGGAGAGAGGTTCAGTGCCAACACCACTCATTACAGCCTCTCAGACAGCTCGTGTCCCGGGGAAACTCACGCTCTCGTGCTTCTGAGGCAAGAGTCAAATCAAAAACAAAGAAAAATGCTTATTTGCAGCTCTGACTGACAGCATACCTGTTCTTTCATGAAGCATCAAGCAGAATGTCTTTGAGATGGAAGTTGCCTCTTCAGCAGGATCTGTAATGGACAAAAACCCTGTGTGTTTGTCAGACAAACTCTTCCATCCAGCCAGAAATCCTCTGAAGCATGTTACTCCAAGCATAAATCTCACTGAAAAGCCAAAACAGCACAGATAATATTCACTTCATGCACAGATATGAAGCAATCAGGCATTCTCTTTGGACAGCAACGCCTGGCCTCCAGCAGCAGGAATCAGAAACTCACTGCTCTCTCCGTCTTTAAAGATACAGGCTGCAAACGTGACATCCTCTGTAATCTCAAAGGCCGAGCTTCTCAGATGTTTGTGTGTCAAATGTTACACGCTCTGTGGCGAGACAGAAGCATTACGCCATCTGAAGTGTACTGTACTTAAATTTCTTCCCAGAAAACAGCACAGTGACTCAAACTTAACATGGTTTTAACGTTCAGTGAAACGCTGAAAACTTCTTCCTACATCTTCCTAAACCAGTGTGTGACAGCAGAGACTGTGAACAGCTGCTGTAATGCTGTTATAACACAGTCTTTATTCTCGAGGGCTGGGATTGCTTTGGCTCAGAGCCCAACACTAGTGCAATATGAAGAAATAGATAGCGCTAGAGTAAAAACAACAAAACAGAGCTCTAAACTCCCACATATTGGCCATTACATCAGCAACACGTCCCTCACCATGCAGAGAAATCTTATTTTCTATAAAACACATGAAGAATCGATGACTGAAAACAAACCAGCATTTGGAGGTAACTGCTGGTAGTCTGTCCAGTCGTGACACACCGGACCGTATACGGCTCTGACATTTCTCTTTCATGAAAGGACGTGTCAGGACAGAGGTCCTCTTCCTCCTCTCCATTAATTAACATTATTTACCGATCCTGGCCTTTGAAAGGACTCCAGAGATACGGCAGAATCTAAGAGTGTTGATCAGCTAGTCCCCGCTTGAAAAGGGAGCGTTCACAGTAATGCGACAGCCCAACAAATCTGGAGAATGTCAGAGGCCGAAAGGCATTATCATCCGCTCTGACAGTCCACAAAGCCATTAGCCCGTTTAAAACTGACAGCTCCCGTTCTCGTTAGTGCGAGCTGATGCAATGTGAATGCAAGGCCGTCTTTCTCTCGTTCCCTCCCACACTCTCTGTCTCGGATCGCTCTGGTTGTGCTTGATCTGTGGCTAATCAGCGATGGGTGACCGTAGTGGGATGGTCTGGACCCCTGCTGCGTCACAGCCCAACTGAGGAGCCCCTTTTTAATCAAATTGCATCTGACGGGGGCCTGGCAACCGTGCCCCTTCCTCTGGCCCCGTGCCCTCCTGCCAGACAATGATTCGGGGGCCTCTCGCCTCCAGTCTTGATTACATCCATCACACACGAGGCTGAAGAGCACAGCGTATAAAATGAATCCACAGCACAGCGGAGAACATGGAGGAGGCCCAGGAGCGTCTCCTGAGAGGGATGTTCATCATTCATGCCAACACACGTCTGAGACTCAGCTGATGAGAAGAACCACGCTGAGAGCATGGAGACGTGAGGAACATACGCTTCTCCTCCACAGACTTTAATAACACCCTCATTAACCGTGTGAGAGACCAGTGACGATAGTACCAGTCTTATCAATAGAGAAATGTTCGTGGAGTTGTTTATTCACTGCAGACCTTGGCCAGGGTAGCCCTGCATATGATGAGAAGTAAACCAAGGCTTTGAGGGATAACAATAAATCCTCTTTTATATATTGTACTGTTGTGCATCGTGTGTCTTTCATTCATTCAGTATTCAAAATATTCTGGAAAATTTGACGAGACGAACAGTATGACGTATTGGATGGTGTGCTACACAAACACTGCTTGTGTTGACTAGGTGCTGAACAGAAAAACAATAAATCACAGCAAAGGTTAACAAAGGTTGTTTTGAAAATATGACAAGTACAAATAGAAGACTGTGAAATTAGAACAATTCACTTTTTTGTAATCCAATCATAATCAATAATGTCAGACACTGGCATTTGATCTGCATGAATTAAAATTGAACATTTAATGAACACTGGTAACTGAAACGCTTTGCTAGTTACTTAATTAAAATCACCAAAAGCATTCTTTATGAGATTAATTAGATAATGCACAAATTAGCTTAATCTAAACTACACACTAGTCAGAATGCGTCTCATTTTGAAGACACTTTTTCTGTAAAAATGCACAAAATTATATGTAAAATAATGTATTAAATTAAAAATTTAAATTAATTAAAGCACAGAACCTGTTAATTGTCTTCACATTGTTTTGATACATTTAAATTAATACATCTTTGGTTTAATTTTGCACATTCCCATCAACTATAGAATTTTCATTTAAAAAATGGACTAAAATGAATGAATATGACATTATGAAACATGGACCAAAAGTAAAGGTTGTTTTTATTAAAACAAACTCTGGCTGAAGCCGAGAGCAGCTGTGTGTGAGATGAGAACTACTGGAGCAGGTCAAACACGAGCCCTGCAGCCGATGATGAACCATCTCCAACTCATACTCCTCATGTTTTCAGTGGAGTCTAACTCCTGCAGCCAGGACAGTGGCTCAGGAATCAATCCACAAACCCAACAGTAACTCCAGAGCCAAGACGCTGACCCGGCTGAGCTGAGTCTGGTCTCCCGCCTGCAGAAACTCACTGTCAGCATCGTACAGCACAGACTCCTGCTGAGAGAGCCCTCACGCTCGCACATAACGGCCAACAGCAGGAGCAGCTGCGGCCCGTATCGACTTCCTCCAGCTCACCCGCGCCGGGAGTCCTGTCTTTGTTTAGAGTGGAAGTTCATATGGAAAACAGGAGGGAACTGCAACATTCCTGCTATCAAAGAGGGCATGCAAAAACCTAACGTCAGCTTGTGTTCATGCAAATACTGAGTCCATCCAAGCAGAGCCAAACACATGAAATCCACACTAATTTAGCAGGAAAGAACTGCAGTAAAGGAAGAGCACACAGACATCTCTGTCTCCAGGGACTCGAAGCTGTTTAGGACAGATGCACAGAAGATTCCCAGAGGCACGTTCTGACCTATAAACCCCCCGCTGGGCAGAATCTGTAGCACCTGTAAAATCAATCTCTCTCTCCTGCTAGATGGAAGCCATTGTTGATGATTGTTTGTGCTGCCAGTGTTTTCTTCCGCTGTGGCTGAGGTGGACCTGGAGAGCAGAGATACTGTACTCAGTCTGGATCCCTAGGTAGTAGCCTCTCTCTCATGGGTGAATGCAGTGCTCTCTTATCAGGTGCACTGAAGTGAGGGAGGATTTGAAGCTGAACTCAGTCCTCACAGTGCTCTGGGTCTCCTAGCTCAGTCTGGAGAATCTGCTGGCACCCAATCAAAGGCTGAATCCATGACCAACATGATTTGACTCCGTCTCTGGGGTAGAAAACTGTCTCTGAGAGAGCGGCAAAAGGCCGGGGAGTTGATCCTGTTCAGCTAGAGCAGGACAACAGGAGAGAAAGACCACGACACAGGGGAGGGATGTGAAGAAACACTCTTCTCTTCCAGTGACACACACTGAAGATGATGCATACGAAGTCGAAGGAAATCACTAATGACCCATTCCATGCAATGTTTCTGATGCGCTCCTGAACAACACGGGCTATTTTGAGACACTTTCCAACTTAAACAAATTCAGTGCCACAAAACACACACATAAATATTGCAGAAGTGCCAGAATAAGCACACACAGGTCAGCAGATCCCACAGATAGAGCAGAAGCCAGACGAACCTGATGCTGCATCATTACTCGAGTCTGCAGGATCAACAACTACACAACAGATAACTACAGAGGTATCAGAAGAATATACAATGACAAAGCAGCACTACAACATAGCACTATGCACACACCAAAGACATGAACATTTCCATTAGCTTGCAAAGCAGCAAGATGCCAAACAGTTGCTCACTTGGAAAAGGTCAGAAGATTCCCGCAGTAAAGCTATTATTTGTTGCAGTTAAGCTACTAAAAAACATATATATATATTGAATTTTTTTTCAGTTTACCTACAACTTAATTTTAAATAAGATTTGAGTTAACATGCATCGTTTTTAAACACAGCTGTGAGCTACAAAGCAAAAACGCTGCTATATATTACAGCACATGGACAGAAACTAGAGGAACTCCAGACACCAAAACGGGAATAAATAAAAAGTCCCAATGAGAACCTCTTCCCTCTGGAGACGTGTAATCCTCTGATACTTCTCTTTATAGATACTACGTGACCTAGAAACATTTGCATAAACTTATGGAAAAAGAGGATTTTACCGAGCATCTTCTGCCGCATCATCACAATACACACCGCTTTTACCTTCCTGCTAATTCTAATTCAGATTCCTCTTTTTCAAAGGTTGAGTGGGTGAAAAAATGACATTCACTCAAGGAATCAGTTTTTGGTCTTAACACAGTGGGAGATAAACAGCTTGAAATCACTTTGACAGCCCGTGTTACTCTATCACATGGCACAGGGGATTTTAATTCCAACCTGTGAAATTGTAATTGCTACTCTAGTCAGCACTGGAGGATTGTGGGTAATTGTGTCAGCGCTGGCCTTCATGAATCCTGCGTCTCTCTCACAGCCCTGTGGTCTCCTCCCCGCGCTCCTCTCTGTGTGTGTAGGGGTCTGACACTGAATTAACTGGAGCTGTCGGGGGACGCTTTCTGCAGCACACAGAATAAGAGGAATATCTCTCCAGGGTGTGCATCAACTTCCTCTTCTCCTCGTCTCTGTCTGTTGTGTCTCGATCTCCTCTCACTGTGTGGCAGCTTCATAAATGTCGTTCATTGTTTTTCTCATGTAGACCCCCTTCTCAGAGAGCTGTCATCAGACTGAACAGAAGCTAATTAGCAATGATGAGAATGATGAAGCTCCTTTAATGCAGTGTGTGTCTTCATGGAGTCCCTGAGAGACCTGCTGGAGATAAGAATGAGGATTACAGGGCTGCCAGCATGTACTGTCCTGTGATGGGCCGTGAGGTTCAGAAGACAGCATCGGTCTGAAGGAGTCTGACCCGTAGCAGACAGCCTAGCCAGAGAAAGAGAGAGAAATATTCCTGGGAAGAGATTGTGACTGGGAATACTTGACTAAAACACACTGAAGATGATGTCCATCAGAAACAAACTTATAATGAACACTGGACCTTAGACCATTTGGTCAGATTCTCAAAAAAAGCTGGTTGGTTCGACATCCTTAGAAATTAAGATTCTTTACTGGCGATGATGGTTCCGTGATGAAGATTTAACATCTATGAAAACTTTCCACTGCACAAAAGGATATTTAAAGCAGAAAAGTGTTCTTTAGATTATCAATTTGTTCCTTACCCTAAAAAAAAAGTTCCTTTATGGACTGTTAACTGGACGGTTCCTTGGGGAACCCAATTGGTTCTTCTATGGCATCTCTGCTAAAATCTGCTCTGGACCTTTATGTTTAAAAGGGTAAATCAAGTCTCAAGACACACCTGTTTTTTAATTGCATATTAAGGCTGAATTGCTCATTCATCTCTTGATTGGTAGCACAACAGTTTGGTAAATTAAACAAAGCTAATTAGCTGCACTCATCTGGCTGGAGAGCAGAATAACCATCACTCACTATCCACATTCATTTCATTTAGTGTCCCATTATAGCTCAGTAACATCATTACACAACTCCAAGTAGTGTAACTCATCCTCAATTAGTGGACGCTGTCGGTCTTTAGGGCAGGTGTGGATGTAGAGCTGAGCGCTGTGGGCCGTGATGAGACGGCTCACCTTCAGAGAATAAACACGGCTCCGCTCTCGTCCATCCCATCTCTTCTAGACCGGCTCACCTGTGTTTAGAGGAGCTCACGGCTTGGGAATCATCTGTGAACAGAAAGAGCATGCTGAGATTGAGACATATAAGATTTTAAGGTCTAGAAGTGGAACAAGGGTTCACTTACCATCAGTATGTGTGTCTGTATGGCTGGATCTCTTTTATTGATTGAGTTTGCTCTGATTTGAGGTAAACTCTCTGACTAAACTTGATCTAAAGCAGTGCTTTTCAATCTTTATGATTTCGAGGCCCCCTTTTGTCAACAAATATATTTGAAGACACCATGACTTAAAGTACATAAATACACAAATTGTATATCCAGTTTATACCCTTTTTCACATACAGTTAAAGCAAAAAGGCTCTAGATGCTTGGGTTTTCCTTCTGGAGCATCAATGAGTGTTATAATAGTGTAATAGCTGTGTATTCCTCAGTCTCAGTCCCATTTTGCAGATTCTGCAAGGTGTGTAAACTTTTGACTTTAGCTGTACAAGATTCCTTATATTAAAAGAAAGCAAATGTTAGGCCTGCCCCGTCTCCCCTGTGCTCGTGTGTGATTATTCCTTCTGTTCATCTCTCCCGCCGCACTGAGACTGGCAAGCAGGAGCGTAATCGCTTTGGTTTGAAGTGCTCGTGTCAAAGGTCTCAGTGCTCAGACGAAGCCCAAGTGATGGGGACAGTTTCCAGAGAGACGCGCTCCATAATAATCACTGGAGACACTGCGGGCGGCAGCTTGATTAGATGACATCCCCACGACGTCCATCCACAGGTCAGTGCACACAAAATAACAAATAACCAAACAAATTAGCCAAGCTTGAGCAAGGTTTCTATGGCAAAAGGCCTGGATGAGCGTGTGAAGGGATAATTTAACAAGCTTTCCTGACACATTAAAACATCACTGAAGATACGACACGATTATCCTTCATGTCAACAGAGGTCACAGGAATACAGCCTGGAGTCAGTTTCCTTTCAGAGCTGCTTCTCATATTTCATGAAGTTTACATCATCGGCATTACCCTAACTATTGTCAAACTGCTTTAAAGGGGGGGTGAAATGCTGGTTTTCACTCAATCTCCTGTTAATCTTGAGTACCTATAGAGTAGTACTGCACCCTTCATAACTCCAAAAAGTCTTTAGTTTTATTATATTCATAAGAGAAAGATAGTCTGTACTGATTTTTCCCGGAAAAACACGACCGGCTGGAGGCGTGACGTGTGGGCGGAGCTAAAGAATCACGAGCGCGAGTAGGATTTTGCGTTGAGAGCGTTTGGAAGCTGTGACATTACTGTGAGAAAAAAACACATCCAAAACAAACCATGGCTTACAGTCAGATTCAGCCGTTTATTTATGATCCAGAATCAGATCCAGAGGCTGAAACTGAACGAGAGCAACATCAGCAACGACGTCTCTATGTGGTATGTACTGAAACTGTATATATTTGCTTAGCGGTTTTGGAAAATGACTAATTCCACTTTATGTCGTCTTTTTTTTTCTTTTAAGCTGTACATGTGGGAAGTGCAGTTTGATGACAACATCGCATGTTGTTTACTTGATGTGCTAACGCGCCGATAGCTAAGTTAACAACACAGAGATGTTTGAAGCAGTTTTACTCACCGCCTGCGGTTCCAACACACGATCGTGACCCTTTTTCATTGGGACTGCATTATCCTTAATAAATAAACGATGTGCAAATCCGTCGTCAAACTGGGCCTTGTTTGTAAAACAAGCATCTTCGAAATGCAGGGAACAAACACAAACACTTGCACAACTCCGTTGATGCTCTGTAAAAATAAACTCCATCCACTGGTCCCTTAATGCTGTTTCTCTTTTGGTAATCTGTGCAGGGTTGTCTTGCCCTGGCAACCAAAAACACACTTATTTTGTGACATTTGGCGACGCTCTCGCTCTGATCAGTGAAGTCTGTTGTGCTCTCAGTGCTCTGCTATACGGGAGCGCGTGCTCTTCCGGCAGAAGTGCCTCAGGACCCATATAAGGAAATTCCGCTCCATCTAACGTCACACAGAGCCATACTCGAAAAAAACTTTCTGAAACTTGTGACAAACCGGAAGGAGTATTTTGGGAACAGAAATACTCCTTCAAACGTACAACTTAATTTTTGAAACTTTGTCCATGTTTAGCATGGGAATCCAACTCTTTAACAGTGTAAAAAACTCAGTATGCATGAAATAGCATTTCACCCCCCCCTTTTAAAGACATGTCTGATGTATGAAGTGTTATAGAAATAAAGGTGACTTGTGTTTGCAGTTGGTTCTGCACCTCTGATTGGTTTCTGAAGATGTCTTTACATAAAGAAACCTCTTTCTCATTCATTGCAACACCATAGTTATCAGTGAGATTAAGATGAAAAGACGCTTAACGCAGCTTTAAGTGATGCAACGAGCTGTTGTTTCTCTGATGTTCGAATGTTCAGGTGTGCGTCACTAAAAGCCGTTATGAGCAACTGTGTTGACACACTAAATATTTATTTAGGTCCCTCCCCAACGTATTCAAACACCCTCAATCGCTGGAAGTCAAAGGCATAAGCCTCAACACAAGCAATGCTGGCGAGAGTCCAGGCGACTCCACAGAAGCGCTCAGTCACAATAGCTGCTGATCTCCCAGCATGCACTGCAGCAGCAGAAGTGTGTGTGGATTAGATAAAGCAGTGAAAGGCTCCAATCCAAGACACAAGGGCCACCCAGCTGAAACAGAGGATAAAAAACAGTCTGTAAGTTCATGAAAACCCCCGCCAACTCATTTCTCTAGGTCTGACTACACAAACACCGTGACAGAAGCAGTCACTCTTCAGGGAACAGCGGCCAGTCTGGAAATGGTTAAACTCTAAACGGGATTAAACGTGACATGTACCGTATGAAACATGCCTCCACACTGTGGCTTTCGAACGGTCCTCGTAGTTCTGGTGTCTCAGAGCGGTTCATCTGGGTTTACTGACACTGACTGAGGGCAATATGTCCACAATAGAGAAGTGATTGAGTGTAGAAATTAAATATTCAGACCTTATTTACACGAAAGTCAAGAGTGCACCAAACCCACGAGATTCTCACTTCCCTGTTACCACAGAATAACGGCTCATCAGCAAAGCATTGTGTTGTCTTGACTCAGAATACCATGCTGGTCATGAAAAGTGTTGAAATATTGTGGATTGATGTGAAATGAAACTAGATTGCACTGTTCTTTAAATGGTTGCTCCTTTAGTCTCAAGTGACTAAAAAGCTTTCAGTTTTCAGGGTTGTGTTGACCTGTATAATATGGTCAGTTACGGGAATAGCTTGCACAAAATTGAAAATTTGCTAAAAATGTCCTCTTCCTAAGGTCACTGAAGATGTGGAGAACGGTGTCGTTTCATCAGTGTCTCAGCAACAGATCCTCTGCAGTGAATAAGTGCTGTCAGAATGAGTCACAATTAAACAATGATACAATAAAAACATCATCCACAAGTAATACATGTCTGGAGCAGCTGAAACAAATCCATCAAGACATTTATAACTGAAATCCGACTCCATAATCAAAAGTAACCTAATCTCCTGTAGTCTTACACATCAAAATCCAGACACAGATTAGTTTAGAGCTGTTTAAACGCTGGCGCTGTTTCTTACCCTAACATGGAAACTGCTCTCTCTGTGTCAGCGGCAGCACAAACACAGGTCTGAACAAGACTGAATACGGTTTATGAGACACAGGCCAATCATTAGAATCAGAAATGAGATCGGCTGGCGTCCAGATCACAATCTTTTAACAATTAACCATGCAGATCTAATATGTATACAGAGGGAGAGTTTATTAATTATTTTTATTCTATTACATATTTTATTATGTCAGCTTCAGTTATTTTAGTAGAAGTTAGAAACTGAATGAAAATGAGAAATGTTGCCTTGGCAACTGGCTGATTGAAGTTAGCTCATGTTTATTTGATTCCAAGTAACGGAAATGTTTTTAAAGGTATTTGATCATGATAATAACCTTGCCTTGAGTAAACAAACCTGGAATCAAACGTTGTTCCTCCGTGGTGTTCAGTAACAGATGAACGAGAGAGCGCTCACTGATGCCTCAATATAACAGACTTCAATAAGCACAAAAGGAAACAAGATCATACATAAAACACGCGTGTTTATGAGCAGAAGCTCCCTCAGGCTAAACTGACAGCAGCTCTCTTCACAAAGCTATCTGAAGCACTCAACTTTCAACACCTTCAATAAACAGTGAGCTGGCAGCACTCCTGCACTGCATTATGGGTCAGAGCGACAGCAGGGGCTCCACACTAATGCTGTAAGCACATGCATGTGTGTCTTCTTCAGCTGGAGTCTTCCTCTCTGTCCTGACGGAGCTGCACAATTCCCCTTCGGCTGTGTTTATTGTGGACAAAGCGGTTTGATATTCACACACACACACACACACGGCATCGAGCTGCCAATCAGAGCCCTCGCTCTCTCTCGTCTTTAAGATACGAGTTCATCTGTGAGGCTGTCAATTAAACCACACAATGAAAGACTGCAGGCTCTCCCAGAAGCCAGCCACAGAAACTGCTTTAAAAGAACAGACAATGTGCACGGAGGACTCTGTGCTATCATTCAGAACCAAAAACACACAAGAGCTGAGCGTTTGTTTAGAAGTCATTGTAAAATCACCTACTTCACAAAATTGCATATTCCTTCAACTCACAAAAATATGATATAAAAGTGTCTGACAAGCACAGAAAGGTGTTTTTCTTGTGACAGATTTGACTAAAATAGGCAACTGAGACACTGAAGTCGCAGCCTACTGTATAACAAGGGTTCCTGTAGCTCAACTGGTGACGCATTGCGTCCCCGGGAACACATGATAGGTAAAACTTCATAGCCTGAATGCACTGTAAGTCGCTTTGGATAAAAGCGTCTGCTAAATGCATGAATTTATTCATTTATAATTTATTTATTTATAAGGGAACAGATTTGACAATTAGCTTCCCTTTCCCAAAGCCACTTGAGAAGTCTCAAATTAAGTTATGACAACTATAAAGACGGGTGAACACTGTGCGATTTACAAGTCCTTTACAACTCGACACTCGAAAAGCAGTCACTGGGGTAAAACTGTAAAAGTGTACATCTTTGTACCGTATTTACCAAAAAATGATACATAGATGGAACTTAAAGATACTTTAAAAGTACATACTACATTTACATTTAGCAATTTTACGGATGCTTTTAATCCAAAGCAATTTACAGTTGGGGAAAGAACTAGTACCTAAAGTGTACATTTTAGCACGGTTTGAAAGGTAACTGCTCAAGTTCTGTACCTTTTTACTGAGACTGTACCGCCATGTCACCGTGCAGGATTAAAGTCAGACCCAACAACCCTCCATACTCCGTCAATACTCATTAAAACCAGACATTCAGTGATGACAAGACTCATTTCATTAGGAAAAACCAACTTCCCCAAATTCTAATAACATTTATGTTTTCTTTCTTAATTTCTTCTTTTTGTTGACTTCCTACATTCAAAATACATCTTATTCAAAAGAAAAATGAAGAGGATGAGTGTGGAGTGAATGGTGGTTTCTTTTTGTTTACTAATCGCGCCAGCACTGGCTCTTGATTTGACATTCATCATAAAAGAAGCCACACTTCTGACACTGGTAGAATTACATCAGAGCTAAAAATTAATCACAGTGGATGTGAACACAAATTTTCATGTGATTCTAGGCCAAAATTGTTAGTTTTTGATGGCTAGCATGAAAATTAGCCTCAGATGGTCAAATCAGGTCCAAAACCATACCGCATGCAGACAGCAAAAAAATATATACATTAAGACAGAAAATGGAGTGAATGTTCATTCCTTACTGACTTAATTACAAGAAACAAGAACAAAGAGAGAAGAGCTCATTTCTATCATCTGAAAACAATCCAGAGTCCCTGAGGAAAGCATCTCTGTCTCCACGCTCAGAGACACACTGGCATTTCCACGGTGCGGAGGTCACCGCGGTCTCTTCTCATCAGCGCTCTTCACGCTCTCTGAGGAGGCAGATGATCCTCCAGGGATGTTTGGAGAGCGTGGCACACCAGAAGCGTTGACTACATCCCAGCGGACCAGTGTCAGCTCCACTAAGGCTTCAGCCGACACTGCAAACGCGCCCAGGGACCTCCGCTTGCTTAAGGTTACGTATGTCTCGTCATCACACACGTCTCGTAGACAGAGCCGACTCCAAAAAGCCCACTCAGATCACTCAGCAGAAGCGGGGTAAGGTAAGACGGCTGCGTGGGGGATTTCAGGAGCGACGCACTGAGCCAGGAATGGAAATATTTGACATATTTTAACAAAGCCTCTGTTGAAGAAATGTTTGAACACAAACAACATAAAACAAGAATATTCCTGGGGCGAACAGCATGCCTCTATACAATGTAAACTGGACCATAAAGACATGCAGGCATTAGTGCAGTTTGAGGGCAACAAATGAATGAACATAGCAGTATGAAGGATTGCTACTGAGCAGTGGCGGCTCGTGGGTTTTAAAATAGAGGAGGCACACTAATTGTATTGGTCTGGTGATCTCTGCCGATTATTATTATTATTATTTGCTTAACCACTTTAAAATTGATTTTTGGTGGCTTTTAGTCAGAAAATTTAAATAAATCAACACACACACACACAGAAAGATAATATAAATACACTTACCTGTCCTATCACTTGAAACAAACATCCATCCCTTCTTCAAAGTCTGTGGTAAAAGAGAAGCTGCCCGGTGTGCTATTTAATAAGGCCTACTTCTGTAGCCTATGGTTCTAGCTCCCTTCATTTGTAATTTGTATATATACTGTCTGAATGACATCTGTTAGCGATCAAATATTCAATATCGCTACACATAAATACTTGGTAAATTATCAGCCCAGCCGCTACGGGAGAGGTTAGCTAACAGCACGTAATTTACATCTCTATGATGATTGGTTGAGATCAGAAGGTAGGCAAGCCTCCTCTATGATGTTCCTCTTCTCAACACTCCTCAGCACTGAAATTAAACACTCGATGCTAATTGGCTATTTATTTTTAACAATAGAGGCACGAGCGCTCACCTCTTCCCCAGCACCCCCCCCCCCCCCCCCTTCTCTATCACATCAGCAGATTCGGCACATTCGCGATAGAAAAGTAGCTTTCACGTAATGGTATTACAACTGAAATTACAATAAAAATATATACACTCCGAGAAATGAAGTGAAATGAATGGTGAATTTTATTAACATTAAATCGTTGTCATTTTCACCTCAAAATTTTGGGGAAGCTGTGCCTCCCCCGACGAGCTAACACTGCTTATGAGGGTTTGGCATAATGTTTACATTTACTGCACTGTATTCCCATAATATCTGAGCACAAAGTATACAGTAGGTGGACAACCAGAATGGGTAATACCGCGTGTACTGCCACCACACGGCCACGATGTTAACTGCAAGTCAGTCGCATGTTAAAATCATTCACAAAACTATTGCCAGGTGGCGCAAAGTGAGAGATTGCGAACTGAATGTACTGTAATTGTAAAATGTTGGTTTGTAAATGCAGATGAAAGGATGATGAAGTAAAACAACAACATTATAATATAACATGGTATCCTTAAATATTTTTTTTTTTACAGTGAGTTAATTTCAAAATATGGGATAGTCTAAGGCTACAGTCTACTAATCAAAAATTTAAAGAAAGACCTTTACACAAAGGCTCTTATGCATGCTATTGTTCTTAAACAGTCAATACATATAAGGCCTAATATATATACATATATATATACACACACAGACACACACACACACACACACCCCTTTTTCACTTTTTTCACTCTTTGTTATATTGCAGCTATTTGCTAAAATCATTTAAGTTCTTTTTTTCCCTCATTAATGTATACACAGCACCCCATATTGACAGAAAAAAAAAAACAGAATGGTTGACATTTTTGCAGATTTATTAAGAAAAACGGAAATATCACATGGTCCTAAGTATTCTGACCCTTTGCTGTGACACTCATATATTTAACTCAGGTGTTGTCCATTTCTTCTGATCATCCTTGAGATGGTTCTACACCTTCATTTGAGTCCAGCTGTGTTTGATTATACTGATTGGACTTCATCTGTCTATATAAGAGCTTACAGATCACAGTGCATGTCAGAGCAAATGAGAATCAGGAGGTCAAAGGAACTGCCTGAAGAGCTCAGAGACAGAATTGTGGCAAGGCACAGATCTGGCCAAGGTTACAAAAACATTTCTGCTGCACTTAAGGTTCCTAAGAGCACAGTGACATCCATAATCCTTAAATGGTCAAGACATTTGGGAAGACCAGAACCCTTCCTAGAGCTGGCCGTCCGGCCAAACTGAGCTATCGGAGGAGAAGAGCCTTGGTGAGAGAGGTAAAGAAGAACCCAATGGCTGAGCTCCAGAGATGCAGTCGGGAGGTGGGAGAAAGTTGGAGAAAGTCAACCATCACCGCAGCCCTCCACCAGTCGGGGCTTTATGGCAGAGTGGCCCAACGGAAGAGCAAGACACATGAAATCCCCCATGGAGTTTGCTAAAAACTCCTGCTAACAGTTTGCATTTTCGAATTATGCCTTTAATGTGTGATAAAAAATTTAGTATTATCTGTTTCGGCTGTTTGATCGCGCTGGTTCCTCATGCAAACATATTCATTGGAAACAGAGAAGTCGTTCACCAAGCCATTTGCATGAGCAGTGGTCCACTTTTCCATATTTTTGCTCATTATGATTTTTTTACGTCAATACTGAAACACGCGAAAACTACAATGCTTATTTTACCTAATGAATAATAGTTAAGCTTCAAATGGGCAACATCACGAATATGGAAACATTTGGATTTCTCCCGAATAGGGTTTGGGCTACGCGTTGCATTCTGGGATGTGGCGGCCATGTTGATGGCCTTGTGAATGTAAACATACAGCAAGTCGGACGAGAAGCAGCAGAATTGGGAGAAAGAAAAAAGATGTTAAAATCTAAGAAACGCACATAAGTAATAAACTTTCATCTGTGAATATTAAATATTTTAACTAGTGTTTTTCTTTCATTTTCCCCAACTGCAGCCGTCAAATGTAACACATCGGTGTGGCAAAGCTGACAGCTATTTGCGAAAATGTGGCTAAAGTGCCACTCAGCGGTCAAAATCTGCAAATGCACTTTGCAGACGCGACAGCGATGACAGAAAGCACATTTTGGTTGGCCACCTACTGTACATGGCTCTATATACACTCGTCCTGTCAACAACAGTATTATATTTTCAATTAATCTGGCATATAAGAGCACAGATTATAATACACACAGTATTCTGACTGAGGTTAAAAACACACTAGCTTGACAAGAGTGCAAAACAAAGCATCTGACCTCCTCATGCCAAAAACCCTGAGAAAACATTCCAGAAATACAACCCAGGAGACAGAGCTGAGAGTGTGGAGTCTCATTTATTAGACGTGCTTTATGCTGGGAACAAAGACGGGAAGAGTCTGTTGCTCTTAGCCCAAAGCCAACAGTGAGACACCTGGCTTGAGAATGAAAGACTGCTGGGATTGAAAATGAACAGAACGCCAAAGACGCATTCAAGCTGTCCTCATTCATAGGCAAAGAGGCTTCGATTTCAACAACAAAAAAAAATGACTTGACAAAAAAATGAAAGCTTTTCTAAAACATCACAATGGCTGGCGTCACTCGGGAGCAAAATAGATTTCAGCCTTTAAAATTTAAACAGAATCTTTATTTAGCAGTTTAAAATGAAATGTCCCTAACTATCCAGCCTCATTTACATTTATTTGACCTTAAAACAAGACTTTTCATTCAAGCACTAGTTTGAGTCCTTGGGTTGCTGCTCATTCTATAAGGCCTCGTGTGACACGTGGAGTCAGTGGAGCTTCTCAATCACAAGAGCCACGATTACTGCAGCCAGAGCGAGTCCCAATGACAACAGCTTGAGTCCATCAGCGTCAAACCTCCAGGAGCGTCCCACGAGCGCAGAGGAAGCCACCGAGGCACAGGCGCCATTCTGATGGGTCACCTTCAGCTCCTGTGGAAGAAACCAGAATTGAAGATAAATAGCAGGCAGATGGAGCGAAACAGTGATAGGAGTGAAATATCTATGACTGTACAAGTGACTGCTGTGTTAGTGACTCAAACGATTCATACTGTGCTTTGCATGTTAAAGCTCGTCTCCGGGCCTGTGCTCATGCAAACAAGGATTCAATACCTTTACGCTCTACTTTTATGTTCTTTCTTCCACCGCTGAAAGCTGAAAGAAGCACCTGCACTCAGCGACAATCACAGGCGGTTCAACAGAAACGAAACGCCATTAAAAACTCAAATCATCATCATTACCTGCTCTAATCGCAACTCAAAAGAGAAAGATTATTCCTTATGACTGTGACAACAACAGAGGAACTGATGAAAGAGTTTATGGTTTCCTGCATTAAAGAAAATATTAAATCATCACCATCACTGGAGCATGAGAACGCACGGATGGAAAGTGAATGTGTGCAGTACAGTCCAGATGTCATCCATCAACATCACTCTGACAGGACACTGATAGAGGGCAGTTACACTCTGAAACGGCCAGAGATTTAAGCACTTACACATCAGGGACTCAAAGGGTAAAATGGTTGTAATTGGAAGTTGTGTCCTCTCTAATGTGTTGGCACATTAAAGGTTCATCTATAATGGACACAGTAATGGGTCGATGTCTCCCATCAGGACAGGCCTGACAGCTGACCCAATAATTTGTTCATTTCTGTACCCCCGTGATTAAATATAGAGCCTCAGTCTGAACGGTCATTTCATGATTTCAATATTTCAGGCTGTCATATTGCAGATATGCTCTTGGAGCTCACTATCCATTGCCTTTCTATAGATTCAGGAAGTGAAGGTGGCAAACATTTGGCCAGATGGGTCAATTAGGTCCCATTGAGATCGTATCCCACAACTCCTGCTCCTACACCTAAGCTCTTTCAAAGCACACAATCCACAGCCAGAGATTCTGAAAGCACCCCTTCTACAAAACCAGAATTGTTATTCAATTTCCCATTGTACTGGACATCTCCCATTCAAAGACAAATATGAACAAGTCAACCGTTTTGCTATGACTATCCTCAGTGCTGTGAAAAATCTGACTCAATGTGAAATGCTTCTCTTGGGAGTTTGTGTGGAGTCTGTATTCCCACTTGAGCGGGCCTAGAACAGAACCCTGGAGGTCTCCAGTGATGAATATTATAATCCAAGGGATGTTCTGCTCTAGAGAGTGTCTGAAGTCGACATGAGGTTAGACTTGAGTAATGTTAGTCTCTGCCTGCACTATGGGAGAGCGCAGAGGAAGCAGTTGGAGTGTTTCAAAGGGGTCATATGATGTTGCTAAAAATAACATTATTGTGTGTATTTGGTGTAATGCAATGTGTTGATGTGGTTTAAGGTTCAAAAAACACATTATTTTCCACATACTAATTACTGATCATAATGACTTATATCTTTTTAAGGATTGCATTGCATATTGCGCAACATAAACAAAACCATGTCTGCATCTGTGATCGGAGAAACAACAAACAACAAGCTCTACTCTACACTGCTCAAAACTCCTGTTTGAATCATCAGTGAAACATCCTTTACATATGAAAACATACTTACAGACTCTGAGTCAGAAGCGCCTTGTAAATTTGGAACTGCCACACTTTACAGAAACAGACACCGGCATTTTAGGCACACATCTGAATATTTGGTTTGAACTGTTCTGGAACAATGTTGTAAATACAACTGAACCACTGATTTCTAGTCATGTCCTCTTTTAGAAGACTAAAAAAAGTAGTTTCCCTTTCACAATTAAACTTCTCCACAACATGACGGCAGCGAACACAGCGAGAATAAAAGTTACACCTTCTTTCTTTGCGTGAAAATTTGGGCGGTGTTATGCAAAGCTTTCCGTGTAGAAATGTGGAGGTGTATTTAAACGAGGCGTTTTAGGTAGATGTGGTTGACTCTAAACTTTTATAAAGAATATCTCTTTGGGTTTGAGACTTTAGTCAGTGCAACTTTACAGGTCTTCTTTATGCACCAAGAGCTTGTAACACTCTAAAGAGCAGGAATAAATGTAAATCACATCATATGAGCCCTTTAAAACTTTCAGCCGTGTGGGGAATACCACTGTACTGCTTACCTTCCCTCAGCAAATATCAATGCAATCACTTCAACACATCTCATCCCAGACAGGAAGCCAGTGATGAAGTTGGTGCAGTGTTACTGGATAATATCTCTTTAGCAATAGAGTTGTGAGTGCCAGTTATCTGCTGATGCTACATATATTATAAGCCATGCAAAGAAACCCTTCCTCAAATCCTCAGCTTCTTGCTCTTTCATCAAATAATCTGCTCATAGCTGAGAGAGACTGTATTTCAGAACCCTATTTACTGTAACAGAGGAGCAGGGGCTGATGGGATGCTGATCCTCGAGTCTGGCACTGACTAGTCCCTGGTTAAAACCTGAAAATAACCATTAGGACATAATGCCGAGGGTTAAACCATTCATTGTGTTTATATTTCTGACTAGCACCTCATGCTGGATCTACTTCTACATTTGGATGAACAAAACAGCCCTTCAGGTTTAAGTCTAAGTTATACTGGTATGTCTACTAAATGACAGACTTTTGTGTTTTCTCACCTCTGTGAACTTCTGAACTTCTGAAACTAAATGTGTCTCAGTTCTGAGGCTTACAGACAGCAAGGAAAAACTGCTAACTACAAGCAGTAACATGACACTAACCAAATAATCATGTATAATTAGACTATAAATAGACTTTAGCCGGTTGCAAAATTCAAGAGAAATTTACAAACAAAATGTCATTAAAATTGTATCCTGTTCAACCCAAGCCATGTTAAAGATATTGCACATTTTTTTTGCCAAGGTTATACATTTATGCGTTTAATTTTAAAGACATTTCTGTTTAACTTAAAAAATAAAAATAAAAACAATAATATATATATGCTCCTTGTTTTAAGGACTTTCAAATGTTTGAACTTAAAAATTTGACAAGCAAACTTTTGATACTTTAAGGGAAAAACCTAGTAAACCAAGTAAAACTATAAAACTAATAATGCTTTTCTTTTTTTGCAATGCACTTGATTTCTGGTGTAACAAAGTAGTTGAGAAGCACAGGACTAAAAGATCAAATCATTACTAGACAGTCTAGTTTATATTGAGCGAATGAGTCTCATTTTCTTTCCATTACTCTCTCCATCTGCCAATATCTTTTCCTTTTTTCTCTTGCTCTTTCTCCTCTTCTGATGAATGTCAGTTAGAGTGACCGCTAGTATGTGCCACGTCCAGACACCGCATTGATCCACGTCTGCGTCATTCACACACACACACACACACACACACAAATCAACTGAGCGTCTGTCGATAGACTGTGGCGGCTCAGACAGAGGAGGTGAGAGGCTCAAGGACACGGATGCTGGGTCTCCAGACGCCTGAACCATCTCCCGCCGGTGAAGGTGATAATCCACACACACCACAGCCTGTGATCCGTCTCTCTCAGACGCTCCACCGCAGGGGTGAAACACAGCTGAACCCAAATAAACACTGCCAACATTCAAACACGGGGTTATGCTGGAGAGGAAAAAGCTTCTACGCTGAAGCAGAGCTGAAAATAAAGATGACTGCTTTGACATTCGTCAGTGTGTGTAGCCCACATCAGCATCAGAGCACATACACTAACAACTCAAAGCCTTGTAACAAAAACCACCAAACCAAGACAGAGTTTCACCACATTATCATTGTGAGCAAGTAAATAATGATATTGTGTTGTCTACAGAAATTTAAAAAAATAAAAAATAATAATGTTAAATTAATTTAAATCCCATAAAAGGCACAAACCAATAATAAGCGTATAACAGTTTACTATTTACTATTTTATGTAAATAACTCTTAGACAAGAAATGTAACAAATAAATGAAATAATGAAATAAAGTATGGAATAAAATGTGTGTTTGTTAGTTTAGTTTGTGTATAGCATATTTGAAAACAACTAGAGTTGTGAGAATTCAAAAGCTTAAAGGGGGGGTGAAATGCTATTTCATGCATACTGAGTTTTTTACACTGTTAAAGAGTTGGATTCCCATGCTAAACATGGACAAAGTTTCAAAAATTAAGTTGTACGTTTGAAGGAGTATTTCTGTTCCCAAAATACTCCTTCCGGTTTGTCACAAGTTTCGGAAAGTTGTTTTCGAGTATGGCTCTGTGTGACGTTAGATGGAGCAGAATTTCCTTATATGGGTCCTAAGGGCACTTCTGCCGGAAGAGCGCGCGCTCCCGTATAGCAGAGCACTGAGAGCACAACAGACTTCACTGATCAGAGCGAGAGCGTCGCCAAATGTCACAAAAGAAGTGTGTTTTTGGTTGCTAGGGCAAGACAACCCTGCACAGATTACCAAAAGAGAAACAGCATTAAGGGACCAGTGGATGGAGTTTATTTTTACAGAGCATCAACGGAGTTGTGCAAGTGTTTGTGTTTGTTCCCTGCATTTCGAAGATGCTTCTTTTACAAACAAGGCCCAGTTTGACGCCGGATTTGCACATCGTTTATTTCTTAAGGATGATGCAATCCCAACGAAAAAGGGTCACGATCGTGTGTTGGAACCGCAGGCGGTGAGTAAAACTGCTTCAAATATCTCTGTGTTGTTAACTTAGCTATCAGCGTGTAAGCACATCAAGTAAACAACATGAGATGTTGGCATCAAACTGCACTTTCCACATGTACAGCTTAAAAAAAAAAAGACGACAAAGTGGAATTAGTCATTTTCCAAAACCGCTAAGCAAATATATACAGTTTCAGTACATACCACATAGAGACGTCGTTGCTGATGCTGCTCTCGTTCAGTTTCAGCCTCTGGATCTGATTCTGGATCATAAATAAACGGCTGAATCTGACTGTTAGCCATGGTTTGTTTTGGATGTTTTTTTCCTCACGGTAATGTCACAGCTTCCAAACGCTCTCAACGCAAAAGCCTACTGGCGCTCGTGATTCTTTAGCTCCGCCCACACGTCACGCCTCCAGCCGGTGGTGTTTTTCCGGGAGAAATCGGTACAGACTATCTTTCTCTTATGAATATAATAAAACTAAAGACTTTTTGGAGTTATGAAGGATGCAGTACTACTCTATAGGTACTCAAGATTAACAGGAGATTGAGTGAAAACCAGCATTTCACCCCCCCTTTAAATAACAAAAATCCAAAAAATATATAACACGCCCAACAAAAATATAATTTGAAACACCAAACAATAGTAAATTAAGGTACAGTTAACTACTAGCTCAACCATATGCCTGGGCAAGTAAATGTGCCCTAAAACATGACTGAAAATGACCCAGTGTAGTACAGCATCTAATATCTCACAAAGACAGGTTCTATAATGTTTGAAATGACCTCAGTGGCATTGTCTGATAGACTTGAAGAAGATACAGAATATATATATTGGGAGCTAAGCCATGCAAGGCCTTTAGAACAAACATTAAAACTCTAAACTGCACTTTAAAGTTAACTGGAAGTCAATGCAACAAGGTTAGCACCGACCTGCTTCATAGTCTCAGTCAAAAGCCTAGTTATTACATTTTGTAGAAGTTGAAGATGATTAAACGGAACAAGAGGATCCCCCAGATACAAATACAACTTTGACAACTTAAAAGCCTGTATAACCAGCTTTAAATCATTAAAAATCATTTTTTTTTTGTATTACATCTTACATGAAATAAAATGACAAGCAACCTTTTGTACATGTACAAAGAAAACAATATGGGCCCAGAATTGACCCCTGAGGAACCCCACAAACACAGGCTGCAGGATCTGAGATAGAATTTACTAACCAGACTACAAAACCTACTGTCCTTTAAATAAGAAAACCATTTGAGGGTATTTCCTCAGATCAGTATCCACTGACTCAAATTCTCAAAAGAATCTTATGTTGAATCAAATGCTGCTGTTCGTTTGAGGAGAATGAGAACAGCACACTTTCTGAGTCAACACCAGCAATAAATAATTATTCTCTTTTAAAAGAGAACACACTGTACTCTCAATTTAGACATAAAACCTGACTGAAAAAAGTACAACAAATGATGATAAACCGCCTTCTCAAAACCTTTAGATACAAAGGCAACTTTGAAATGGGGCTTTTTAAGATGATGTATAATATCATGTTTTCAATAAGATGAGAAAAAACATTTGCTAAACTACTGTTTGTGATCCATACAATTCTTGGGCCTACAACATCCAGGACCTGAGGGAGACAAGAGGGAACGACATCTAAAGCTCAAGCAGCGGGTCTCAACTGCTGAACCGTCTACAAGATCACAAAGAGAGAGCGCTTCAAAACGAGAAAAACAATACATAGAGAATCTACATTCTAAAGAGGAAAGATCAGTAGACCTAATACTAGCTCTGTCTTAATCATGACAGTAAAAATGCAAAAAGGTGCAAATGCAAAGCTATTGGAGCGGGCTCTGGATATGTATGTGTAGGATTCTCCATATTCTACAGCATATATAGAAGGATTCTGGACATAATTTATTGCGCTAAATAAAGTTTTTGAATTATTATAATACTTAAGTCTGAAAAATACTGATTTTTAACTGCCTTGACCGCCTGTTGGTAATTAATCAAAACAATCTCATAACACGCTTGAAGTTCTTTTTTCCATTGCCTCTCTGCTTTCCTCCATTTTTGTCTCAAGTCCCGAGTGCAATTACACTGATTTATGACAAACAAGTAATTAACAAATGTACTTTCCCTGTATTTATAGAGGTCAGACAAACTTACTGCAGAGGCTGAAAACAGAGGTCATCTGAACACGTCTAAAACCACATTTGCATCACAGCGCTGACTGACCCGCTCACCACAGACATAAATACTTCTGCTGACGTTCACACATGACCACATAACAAACATCTGCAGAAGTCAGCGATATGTGCTTTGAGAAAATGGCTGAAATGAAACGATGAGGATGAATAACATCACATCAGTTCAAAACAACTTACACTACCATCACGTCATGTTTGTCCTTCAATCTTCTAAATGTGATGTGTGTTGGGCAAGACGGGTGAAGCCAGAGACAGAGGACGTGTCCATATCCTTCAGAAACAGCCAGTGTCGGAGGAGGCTCTCCAGATGATGTAAAGATCCGGCAATCGCTTACTAAGAAAACACACACACCGCATCATGGACCTCTCTGCATCTCTCTCTCGTGGTTTCTCTCCAGTGCCCAGAGCAGTTTCAGTCACACGGCGCTGAATACACACGTGTGTGTTAGAAGACCTAATCATCTCATAAACTTATTCACACACTCTCTCTGGGGAATCTTCCAATTAGTCCTTCCTGACCCATTCATTAACATCAGTTAACACTAGCAATTGTAATTAGCCCTTACTAATCACAAACAAACACAGAAACATCTAAGATTGTCTCACACAAACACAGACAATCAGAAGAAAGTCCCAGATCTGCAGTGCTCCACATCATCAGCACATCATCACAGACGGCTCCACAAACACACGGCTGCTGGTTCTGAGTGTAAACGCCACACACACACACACACACACACGACCACTGGAGAACAGTTTCTCAGTCACGCAGGAATCACAGTATTTACAGACCTCAATCATGAGGACAAACGGGCTGAAATGTAAGTCGATCCTCTTGACTCTGTGCTCCACTGAAGGACAGTCACACAGGTTGAGAGGTAAAGAGGTCCTTCAGTTCAGCGTGTCATCAGGTTCAGAGCAGCGTCTCTGTGGGATGTTCAGAGATCTGAGAGCAGCTCGAGGGTTGATCAGCGCTGGAGGTCAGCGAGTGAAGACAAGCTCACACCTGCAGCGCTCCGCTCCTCCTCCACCTCACTGCAGACACAGCTCCAGAAATCAGCAGTCTAAACTGCTTTCATCAGCTCGCTTTCTCTCTGATGAGGTCTCTGTGGTAGTAGGTGGCCTGCTCTCTTTAAAGCAATGAGAGCTTTTGACAAGCAAGTGAAAAGGGAATAAAATGACCATGAGCACTGGAAAAGAACATGTCACAATGCATTTACAGAACCGGAAACACTTGAGAAGTTCCAGCAGGTTTCTACCAGAGTTTTTTAGGCTTTATGGTCAATGAACAACCATGGACATCAAAAAAATAAATAAAAAAACATATTTCCTAAAATCTTTCAGCATCATGTTTAACATTAGGCAAGGCAAGGTAAGTTTACTTATATAGCACATTTCGTACACAATGGTAATTCAAAGTTCTTTACATAAAAGAAAGTAAAATAATTATGAATAAAAATAATAAAAATAAAACAAGCAAAAACTTTTAAACTTTTCATTATTTAAAATTGACGTGCTCTGTTAGGTTTATATTCAGTGAACATATCTGCAATATATTTCGGTCCTAGGTCATTGAGTGATTTATAAACGAGTAAAGGTATTTCAATCCTAAATGTAACTGGAAGCCAGTGTAAGGACCTGAGGACTGGTGTGATATGCTCAGATTTTCTGCTTCTAGTCAGAATCCTGGCAGCAGTGTTCTGGATGAGCTGCTGCTGTCTAATGGTCTTTTTGGGAAGGCCTGTGAGGAGACCATTACAATAGTCCATCCTGCTGGTGATAAAGGCATGAACTAGTTTCTCCAAGTCTTGACTGGAAACAAAACATCTAATTCTTGCAATGTTTTTTTAAATGATAGTATGCTGATTTAGTTACTGCTTTGACATGACTACTGAAACTAAGGTCTGTCTCCAGAATCACACCAAGATTTTTAGTTGTTTGACCCCTAGAGTCAAGGTATGTGTTCACCTTGAACACTTCATCTTTGTTTCCAAATGCAATAACTTTAGTTTTTTCCTTGTTTAACTGAAGATAGTTCTGGCACATCCAACTATTAATTTCATCAATGCATTGGCAGAGGGAGTCAATGGGGCTGTAGTCATTTGGAGATAAGGCTAGGTAAATCTGGGTATCATCAGCATAGCTGTGGTAGGCAATTTGGTTCTTTCTCATTATTTGACTCAGTGGAAGCATATACAGGCTAAACAAGAGCGGTGCAAGAACTGAGCCTTGTGGGACTCCGCATGTCATGGACGTCCACTTAGACTTATGCTCTCCTATACTCACATAATAGCCTCTCTCTTCTAAGTATGACCTGAACCATTTGAGTACCATCCCAGAAAGCCCGACCCAGTTTTCCAGTCTCTCTAGTAGTATGTTATGATCGTCAGTGTCAAACGGAGTTTAAGCGAATATCATTCATTATCTTAATGAGTGCTGTGATGCGGTCGGAAACCAGATTGAAAATTGTCCAGGTATCCATTTGAGGTATTTGTTCAGCTGATTAAAAACTACCTTTTCTATAATTTTGCCTAAAAAAGGAAGATTAGATATTGGTCTATAATTGCTCAAAATGGTGTTATCAAGATGCCCATTGCGTCCTGATGCCCATTTGTCATTTACGAATCCCCACAATGCCCTACTTCAAGCAGATCGTGCCAAAAATAGGCTAAATTCATGTAATCTGAACCAAGCTTCAGAACAAAATGAGATTAAATGACAATTTTATATCTACTACAGATCAAACATTTGGAATAATGAGTGTTTTAAAAAAGTATTTTCTGCTCACCAAGGCTGCAATTATTTGATAAAAAATACAGTGAAAGACTGAAATATATTCACAATTAAAAACAAGCTGTATTACTACGTGAATATGTTAAAATGTAATATATTGACTCTGACCCTCTTAATGAGCCCAAACTTTAGAATATATATTTATATCATTAACTAGAAATAATCATTACTGGTTATTATACTGTAAGTGTCTAGTGTGTGTTGTGAATGAATGTGTGTGTCCTCAGTGAGTGATCTAGCAGTGATCGGACTGCTTTAACGCTCTCTATTTGTCATTCTGTGCTAATCTGTGACTGCTATGTTATTTTTCTAGCCAGGAGAGAAACACTCGTCCAAACAGAGGACATCAAATGATGCTTCAAAATGTGATAACATTTTAATTTCACACCCCATCAGATTTTACTGCTGCCCTGGCAGACCATAAAACCAGAGAGAGAGAGGCAAGCAATCATGGTCATCCAGCAGTCTAACAGAGGCTGTTCAGAAAAAAAGAAAAAAGAATAAAGATTTGTCTGAATGTACACAACAAGCTGCAAGAAGCAACTCTTTCTTGATGCATGGCATCTTTGGGTGAGAAGCACAAGGGCCGGTCTTCTCCATCCGGTCAGTAGCTCTGTTCATCAGCATCCAGCAGCAGGACTGTAGTTTTATGGAGGCCTCTATTGGTGTGGAATGATCTCTGTAAGTACTGTAGCTGCGATCTGCTGTCTTTAGACAGGACTGCGTTCACTAGCTAACACTCAAGAGCTCCAGGCAAGGACAGAGTAACGTGTGTGGAGCCAATTAGAGTGACAGAAGCTCTCGCTCACACCATTCCCCTCTCAGACACACTTCACTTAGAAGTTTCTGCACTATATGAAGGCCTTGGACTTTATTATACCGTTTATAAGTGTTGTCTAGATCCCTCATTTGACAAAAAAACGGTCAAAGAGTAAGTAAAACTAGATCTTCACCCTACCGCACACAAGGTTTCTCAAGTCACAAACTCCAGACAGAAACAGTCCATTTGAGTAAAACAGCATTCATGCAAGACACTGCCATGGAATTACTGCAAGACTTCTTGAAGACACTGGTACCTTATGCTTGAGATAACTGTGATCAGTAGTCTTATTCTGCCAACAAACCAGCAACTCATCCCTGTTCACAGGGATAGCGAACCTAAATGATCTTCCTTCTTCAAACCAAACTAAAATAATGATCACTCCATCTATACTTATGGCCAAATCCAAAATGATGATGCATCAGTAATCAGTGAGTTTGATGTTACTGATATGTTGTCATAATGGAATTGAGCGGGAATTTGGTATGGTTTTTGGTTAAATTATCACTCAAA
Source organism: Carassius auratus (assembly GCF_003368295.1). Lineage (NCBI taxonomy): Eukaryota > Metazoa > Chordata > Actinopteri > Cypriniformes > Cyprinidae > Carassius > Carassius auratus. The sequence continues at coordinate 233,292 of NW_020525055.1, read as the reverse complement.
AAATTGTGGGGTTACCTTCTGTGTGAACACAAACACGTCCCGGGATTGATTCCAGGACTGATCCCGGGTCAGGGACCTAGTAATAGGGGTGCTCCGATCACGATCGGCCGATCGTTATGCGCATCTCGTCATTAAAGCCGGTTCTCTAATCAGCGGTTAATTCCATCAGGTGTGTGATTTCACATAGAGCAGCTGTTACTACACAGAGCCATTGTTAACTGAGAAGATGCGCAAATCCACTTCATTTTCAGCGTTTATTGGCGCATCTTCTCAGTTAACAACGGCTCTGTGTAGTAACAGCTGCTCTATGTGAAATCACACACCTGATGGAATTAACCGCTGATTAGAGAACCGGCTTTACTGATGAGATGCGCATTAATGATCGGCCGATCATGATCGGAGCACCCCTACCTAGTAACATTGCTGGGTTCAGTCCTGGAACGAGCTCTGTGTGAACAAAGCCAGAACTAATGCAGTAAAGAGTGTGTCCAAAATAAGAAATGCGCTAGGTAAATAAGTGCAGAGTGCTCATTTGCATACTGACATGATTTTTTACATTTAGCACGGATGACGTCTTTCATCAGTTCTATGATAAATGGTTTATCTATAAGATTTAAAGAAAGTACCATAGATCTGGATTGCTTATTCTATAATAGCTGATTCTTGTGTTTGGTGGTTTCACATTATCAGTAAACCTGTGAACACAATCACAATTTCACACTCTCGTCTGAACGTAAAACAGTCTGCAAACAGAATGTGAAGTCTGGACTCTGTGCCGGAGGAAACGGCCTCCAATCTGTCTTGTCCATCTCTTCAGATGCAGACAGGCACAGCGTTTGCTCCAGACAGACACTGTGTCATCTCCACCAGCTTCTGCTAGTCTCTGAAGGACCATGACACTACTATAACACATTCAAGCTGTCCGACTGAATCCCAACTCATGGAGCATCTAAACACCTCAAAACAAAGACACAGCTGCGATGAAAGGGACACTTTTCCAAGATTTCTCCACAGCCCTCCACTGTGACTTTTCTGCCATCTTCAGTGTGTAGAATGAGCTAATGTGAAACGGTCATATTGAGCCGGTCCAGCAGACTGACCTGAGGGAGTCCAGACACCTGTCCCTTCTGAAGAGGCTGAGCGATGGAGGGGGTAAAGACCTGCGCGTCCTCCACCGGCCGGCCCTTCATGTAGTGCTTCCCAGCCTCGTATATATCCACCTCGATCATCTTCCCTTTGAACTCTGGCTTCTTGGGCACCAGAACCTGCAGATGCATGAAAGAGAATAACACATAATAAGCATTATATACAAGGATGCACATAAGTGGTACACATGTGCGCATACATGTCCAAAATAAGAAATGCGCTAGGTAAATAAGTGCAGAGTGCTCATTTGCATACTGACATGATTGACAGCTGTTAGTGCACAATCACTCCTTTAGACCGACAAACTGTAATAATGTATAAAAACGATCTGAAAGCATAAATTTACATTAATGATAAAATATATAAAATACATTTACTGCTGGTACCTGCCAAAATAAAACCTTATTGGTTTTAGGTTAGAAATTGATAATTAATTAAAAATAAATAAAAACAAAACCTATATTAGTAATATATTTCTTAGGTGCACTATAAAATAATTGTATTAATAACTAACACTTGTTTTTTTAATAATCATGGAGTGTCTCAAGGATCTGTACTTGGTCCACTTCTGTTCTTAATCTACATGCTTCCTCTGGGTCAAATGCCATGGTCTAAATTTCCACAGTTCACTAATGATACACACATTTATTTTTCCCGCACAGTCCAACTCCGTTTTTCCTCCAAATACTTTAACATCTTGCCTATATGATCTTAAAGTATGGATGGCTTAAAATTTCTCAAAATTGAATAATAAAAAAACTAAGATTCTGTTAGCTGTCTCCCCTCATCCTGACTTCTCTATTAATATTGACATGGTTATAGTACATCCTTCCCACACTGTACTAATCTTGGTGTGATATTTGATTCTACACTATGCTTTGAACCGCACATCAACCAGCTTATCAAGTCCTGTTTTTACCAACTGCGTAATATTGTCAGTTTACGACAACCACTAAAATTATAAACAGCTCATACAAATGAAAAGGGAATAAACAGCATAAATGCTGGAGATCAATAGCGCTTGACACATCACATCATGGCATTGGCCATCACTTTCAAACGCCTCATTAAAGATTCTCATACAATCTTCAGGACAAGTTCTGCATTTCCACAAAAGCAGGAATGAGATTGTAAGTGTTGATCAGTGTTGTTATAGAGTAAAAAACAAACAAGCAAGCATCTTGTTTCTTGGTGCGTGCTGTCATGTTCTTGATGCCAGTTTGCTCCTCTTATCCCAGCGCATCTGAGATGTTCCACTGAGACCCAGAGTGACGAGACCTTCAGATCTGCATGAGGTCTGTGGGGAGATGAATCAGTCCAGGCGTGGAGGCTGAATTGGATTAAAAGCTGTGTGCTTGGATCTATAGGGGTTTACATTGAAATTGCCTTCATTACGTTGAGCGGCAGATAAGTCCAGAGCGTAAAAACCACCTTCCCCAGACATGAAAGGCTCGGCAGAAAGCTTAAAGCGCATTATGATTCATCAAAACTCAGACATATCAGAGGATCTGTCAAATACGTTTTTCAATTAGGCTGGGAAATAAATGTGTTTTCCTTTTCCTCCATCTCTTCCACGGCCAACGTGTGCCGTGAATTTTAATACTTTAATATGAGAAGAGTTATTTTCCCATTTACTTTTTCATTCAATTACACAAACCCTGAAGGTCAAACACTAACATTTAAAGGGAAAGATAAAGTGCTCATACGTCTTTGTCTTGCATCTATTGAGAGGAGTCCTGGCATACTGGAAACCCATTAAGAGTGGTCCAAAACTGTGTCTCCATCTCCTCCTCATGGTAAAGTGAACGATGTTTTAGAGCCGGTGGAAGAGGACACAGCAGCATTTCTTTGAACTTCTGGAGTCTCTCTGAAAGCGCTGGAGACTGTGAGCATGTCCTTGAAGAACACATGAGCAGTTCACAGTGAAGAGAGTAACCCTGAACCTCTTCATCACTGACTGGGTGAAGTTAACCAGGAGAACTGCTGGTTAATACAACTAACAATACACAGTGCAGATGAAATCACAGTGTGGAGAGTAGTCATTGAAAGAGTGTTATTTGAATCTCATATGAAGCAATACATGATAAGAGTGAACCAATGAGGTCTGGAGTATCTCTGTGTCTCGATAAGTGTTTAACAGCAGAAGTTCCTCTCATATAGTGTCTGCATCAGTCCAGTGCTCCATCAGATAACATCTGAACAACACTGGTCACTGCCGCCAACATGAAGGTCAGAAAACTGTACTAAAAGCATCACATATTCTTAATTCTTGTAGTGATTTCCATTTAATTAAAACTCGACTTGCTCAAAATATGAACTTTATTCTTACATTCAACATGAAGATATTTTGAAGAATTGCTGGTGCCCTGTGTGCTCCATAGTATGGAGAAAAAAGATAATGAATCAACTGTTTGCTAACACTTATTTCCAAATATCTTGTTTTTGTGTTCAGCAGAAGAAATAAACTTTGTGGTGAGTAAATAGCTGGACACTTCAGTACAGGACCAATTCTCACTATTAACTAGTTGCTTATTAGTATGCCTATAAAGAACACACTGGGTGTTTATTAGTGCACATAAAGCTCATATTCTAATACTAATACTCATACTAATATGCCTAATCCTACCCAATACCTACATTTAACAACTACCTTACTAACTATTAATAAGCAGTAATTTAGTTTATTGAGGCAAAAGTCTCAATGGGTTGTTAATGGTTTGTTAATAGTGACTTTAAAATACAGTGTGACCATTTTCAGTTCTGGGTGAACCATTCCTTTCAGGCCAATTGTCAAACATCTAATGACACTGGCAGATGTTTTCACTCGTGTACTCTTAAACTTGCTCGCTGCTGTAAGTCCTCGACGAGTCTGAGCAGCTCCGTTTTCAGGTTTGTCTCAAAGGCAGACCGGCTTAAGATCCAAACAACCTGAGCTGAGCTCTTAATCGGCCTCATGTTCATGGTGATCTCCAGAGCAAAGCCGGGCTCTCTCTGATGGATGGTCAGTCACGTCTCAAACGCTCTGGAGAGCGCTCCGGCTTTGAGGCCGCAGATCAAGAAGCAAAAGAAGGAGAACAAAGGTAGGAAAAGAAAACCGAGGGCTTGCATCCCAGATTAGAGCTCCATCCTTTAATGCGCGGCCCCGTCCTCAATCAATGGTGCTGGAGATGGCTTTCTGCTGGCATTCTAATGAAAGATCAATAGTGAGATGGGTGACCTCTGTGACCCATGAGGAGAACCTGAGCAGACTGACTGACGATAATATCTGTCTCACTTCAGACCATTGACTAGTTAGAAAGAAAAACAATCCCTTCTAACAATACAGAAGACATGAGTGCATTCAGAAACAATGCTAAACACATCAGGCAGCATCAGTGTGTTCCTCAGAGGAAGCACTCTTCTGAACCTGTGTGATGGACTTCATACACACCTGTGTGTCAAGTCATATAACAGTCCTGTGTCAGATTACCTGGAGATGTTGTGCTTCACCATAATCTCCACTGCACTTTCATACGTATGAGTTAGCAATCTGTTCTGAGTTTAGTGAGAATCACTGGTGTGAAATCGCTTGCATCAGACCTGCACTGATTCGTCTTCATCTGCCAGCTTTGAATAAATTATCTGAGAGTTACATCAGAGTTACATCTGGGTCTGATCGTCACATGCAGCGATCGCATTAGGAAGCTCGTTTCCACAGAGGATTAAAATATATATATATATATATATATAAATTCAGAATTGCAAGACATTAAAATTGTAATTCTAAGAGGAAAATTTGTAATTGTGAGATATAAAAACACAACTGCAAGAAAAAAAAAAGTTCAAATTGCTAGATAAAATGTTTCAGTAACACTTTCTATGAAGCCTGTATTTATAACACATTATAATTATATTCTTAAGGCATTATACTGAATGCATAATGAATTATAAAAAAAAAAAGTATTATATGTTGTATCATCTCATGAATATTCATAAGAACGGTTTTAATATATTATATTATTTTCTTATTTGTGGTTATAGCTTTTAAGAGTATGATGATTTATAACACAATGAACACATTGCATCCACTTTTACAATGAATTATATTTCTCATAGTTATAATGTATTATACGTCTCATATTTCCATTGTTCTGAAGCTATTTAAAGCAGTCAAAGACCACTTATAAATAATAGTAATAATACGCGTCTTTGGAAGCACATCAACTTATTCTATCAGACTAGATTCTACTGATCTTGAGCATGCTAATACTGTAATGAGAGATAGTTGGGATGTAGTTATAAAGCTGCTTATAGTCGATTGATTAAGGGAACCATCAAAATAAATATAACCATATAAAACATAGCATTTTTTTCAGTTGGAGTATTAATCTCACATCAATTAATTACCATTAGCTCCAGAGAAACACTCTTATAACACTCCACATCTAACCACTCACAAGCTGTAGATACTGAACAGATATTAATGTGAAGATATGATCAGTCTATTATACTGTACATGAAGGAGATTTAATATAGTGTTCACTGTGTTATAAATAACCATAGTCTTAAACTTAATACCACAAATACATAAGTATTACGATGCATTATAATTATGATTATTCATGAGTTGATATAACATATACATATATATATATATATATATATATATATATATATATATATATATATATATATATATATATATATATATATATTAATAATGTACTATGCATTCATTATAATGCCTTAATAATACCCTTATGCTTTATAAATATGGGCTTCGTAGATAGTGTTACCGAAGTTATGAATTCTGAGAAAAAGACAATTGTGAGATGTAGTGAGTTATATTACAGACCTCAGACACGGACACTAAATGCTCTTAATTCCCCTGCGCTGCTTCTCCTCTGTTTTTTCTGTGTGAACACATACTAATGTCACTGCCAGTGTCTCGCTGTGTGGATCTACAGGCTAAACTGAACATTTGCTCGGTTCACAATCACTGTGTGGACTTCATGGACGCTCTGAACATTTTCTTCATGACCTTGTGTTTCTTGGTTAGACTTCTGACCCTACAAGCCCCAGACACGGAGCACACACTGAAAATACCTAGTTAACTCTCTGACACTGAGGAATATGCTGTTATGATCAGAGCGCTGAATTCTCCAGACATAAGAGACTTCTAGAGGAGCATTAGCCTGAAGACAAGCCTGCAAACCTCCAACATCTCCAGCACAGGTGTTCAGGCTCGTATCTGGAGACGTCTGAAGTGTTTACACATGGAGTGAGTCCAGTGAAGTGTGCTCACAGGAGGAACTTGTGTTTGGAGCTCAATTCAACACAACAACTCAATACTCGTAATATATATTTATTTTAAATTATAATTTAAACTTAAAAACTCAATTAGACAGGCACTTATTTATTTTCTAAAAAGAAAATGCTTATGATTCATAAATAATTATTTTTGTCCAGATCCATCTCATTTATTTAGTTGTTCTCAGGGAGATTTAAAAGATAAAACTGAGACTTACTTTAACGTCTTTCTGACTCAACTTGGAAATGTTTGGAGTAAAACCAAAGCTTTTTTATTTTAGTACAGAATAGACCAAATCACTGCACTATCAGCAAATACTAACCAGAAAGTGCTTCAGACATCACTGCTGCATTCAGCAGAAAATAACTGATAATTCAAAGACCGGGTTATTATAGTTAACTAAAACCTGAACAGATAGAGTAAACAGTATCACAAGCTTGTACCTGCTCGTAGAACTTGTTGTGAGCGACGTAGTGCTGCGAATCGAAGGACTCCTCAGTGACCAGCACATGCTGCCTCTCGCCGATCTGTGAGACGAGACACACACACACACACACACTGTTAATAATGGAGCCTGACAGCAAACACAAGCAGTGATTAGTCTGTGAACAGCTGACATTGTACAGATGCTGTAACCATGAACACATGCATGCTCCAGAGAAACAGGGACACCATTGAGTGCTACCTGAAGGAAATAAAGCATCTGCAGCAGTAAGAGACGGATGCGTCTGGATCCTGCTGTACTGACACTTACTGCACACTCATATTATCTTACCATGGGAAAGGGCTTCTTTCATTCACGCGGTCACAAAGCCACCGTGCATGTATTTAATGGGTTTGAAGAAGCGTTTGTGTGCTGGCCAGCAGCTCAGACGACACACACACACACACACACACACACACACACACACACACACACACGCACACATGCGCACACACACACACACGCGCACACACACACACACACACACACACGGTGAATAACACACCGATGCACAGAGCGAACACAAATGTGTGTGCATCACAATCTTCACAGGATCACTGTGGATGGAGGAAAGGAGAGGACGCTGATGTTTCGGTGCGGTCAGCAGAGGTCAAAGGTTAATAACAGCTCCACACTGTTTGTGCTCCGCTCTTTAGAGATGAAGGTCCGTCTCAGCCGTTCACAGCATTTAACAAGTGACTGAACTCTGGAGAAATGACCTTTCATGAGGCTGGAAATGCAGTTTTTCAGTGCCGTCTCAAACTCTGGAGGAATGACAGGCGCTGCAGAAAACCCCAGAAACATTGGAAACGTCATTCCTTCTCAATGACTGACCCTCATCACACTGCTTCTGTTAATCACCCTCACACCGATCCGGACACACAAGCTGTTCGATCACTGAACATATCTGAGACTCATTACAGGTGAACAAACAGAGGTAGGAACACCCAGATCCATTCTGTTTGTAACTTCACTCTTAAAATAATCATCTGCAGCGATGCCAGAGAAGAAACATTTCTGGGTCCCCAAATAACCTCAGTGAACAGTTTTCTACTGTAAAGAATCTTTTCTGCATTTGAAAGGTTCCATGGATGTTCAAGGTTCTTCATAAAACTACTGATGTAAAATTAAGAAGCTCTATTTTTAAGAGTGTTGTCAAACAGTACACTTGTCACTTCGATCTGATTGGTTGGTTGGATATTGTTAAAGGATCAAACAAATGTTTTTTACTAAATTTAGATGTTCCTCGGACAGATCCAGCCTATTCTAATCCTTCAATGCTGGAACAGTGTTCTAGAGTGAACGTGTATGGGACAGTTAACAGAAGACATACATTTCTGTTTCTAGTGTCTTAAATATGGATATTTTTCTTACAAAAACTCATCAATCTGCTACAGGAGGCTTTCTTCACCCCTGGACTGGTGTGTGACCCACTTCTTTTGTATAACACCCATTCACTGCCAAATCCTGGAAGGATCTTTTTAAATAAAACTCTGATTAGATTAGTCTACGATGGCTTCATGGGCTAATTTTCATGTTTGTGTCAACTATCTCTTTAAAATACTTGTCACATGGAGGATGACCTTCATGGTGTTTTTGTCATTTTAACAGTCAGGGTCACCATGAAGAGTCAAAAACATGAATTCAGAGTATGGGTCATCACATCACTTTCATATTAACACTGAAGAAGAAACTCCTGCGGTCTCAGATGAAGTTCATGTTTCGAGAAGGAGAGCAGTGTGAAAGAAAGCACCCATTTATCATGGCTCTAATGAGACACATGCAGCGCTGCATCTCGATGAAAGAGAAGCAGTGATTGGCTTCGCTTGAATCACTGTGTCTGCAAACTGATTCAGGATCTGATCGTTTTTACAAAGAAGGACATTAAGAAACATCCAATTCTGCAGAGAACAGCACAAGCAGGTGATCGGGAAGAACACGGAGAGAGTGTGTGTGTGGATGAATTAGTAAACGCTCTGACAGCACACGAGCCACGACTGAAGCAACCTTTAACCAGGACAGAATCCAGAAGAAACACCAGAAAGTGATAAATGAATGCATGGCTCATGTTTGATGCATGCACAATAATTACAGAGGAATATCTACAGGTGTCTCTGATGGCCTCCACTGGTCTACAGAAGCTCCAGGACATCAAGGGTTCCTCAAAGAGAATAGAGGAGTTCTTCTGAGTCTAGCCGGAGGCGAGGAACACGTCTGGTTAATGTTCAAACACATCACAGACGCACCTCCTCGGGTCCAAGCAGAGCGAACAAGAGGAACGATGCTGACCCTGTTGTTCTGAGAGCAGATTAACCCAACGAGAAGCTGGTCTCTTAGCAGAAACCAGCAGCTTATACACACACACACACTCACCAAACAGATTCACTTCTCAAGGTCAAAGCTCCTTCTGGATCAGTGAATCTCTGACCAGAAACACTGCAGGACTTATTCAGAACACACGACTATCTTCAAACCGCTGTACGCAAAAGAGTGTGTGGAAATTCTCCTTGTGTTCCTGGGACAAATAACTCCTATATTAGTGTAAGCAGCTCTAATGTAAAAATAATGTAATCTCTAATGAAACAGTGGTAGAGTTCAGGCTGAATGAATCCCTAACTGGGATATCTGGAGAGTTCAGACACACTTTCAGTCTTTATGAAGTTATTCTCAGTGCTGATGAGGAAGAGGATGAGGAAGAGGAGGACATCAGAGAAGATCTCCGCCGAAGCTTGTTCTCACACACTCGCCCGCTCCTCACACATATAATACTCCCTCTCGACTGAGCCTAATCCAGATGGTGAATGACAACATGGACAAATCAAAGGAAGAGCGGGGATTACATCGCTCCGATCCTGTGATATGAAAACAGTGCAGGATGTTTGCTGTGGAATCTCTTCTGGAGTGAAAACACACAGAGCTGGGTCTGGATTAGAATCAGAAGAGAGTAATAATTAGAGCGGTCCAGCACAAACACACTGAGGATCTGCAGAGCTTTACCAGCGACGTGAGAGGATTCACATCACAGCGAACCATCCGTCTCTGATCAAGACTCACGCCGTTACACAGAGGTTAAGATGAGCAGCATGTTTTAACTGAGCATCAGATGGAACGGAAACATCTCAAGCGTTTAGGGTTTGAGACTCTTTCAGCAGAATGGATGGTGTTTGAGTTAGACTCGCTGCTTTTCATTGTTTGATGAGTGTTTTGACCTGTAAAACTGTGGAGCACAAACATCTCTAGACCTTGTTTCTTCATTTCATCTTTATGAGTAAAACATGACTGAACCTGAGAAACGCTGCAGAGCTGAAACAGAAGAAACATCTCGTAGAGTTTCACACAGAACATGTCACAATCTCAGCCAGAGCAGTGCATCTTCGACTCACAGATGACCGTTTAGAGTAAAGCACCTCAATCTAACAGACTGAGAACACAGCCATCATTCTCTGATACACAACATAATTAAAGCCCTTTAATTTAGCGTCTGTCGTTAGCGTGACCCACCCGACTGAATGACGAGCATCATGCTGGACTATATAGTGTGAGAAGAAACAAGGACCAAAGAGTACACGAAGAAGTGATTAAACTGAGGCAGAACATCACAGACGAGAACAAAACATCACTGAGGCATGTGCTATTCCTCCATTACAGCTTAAACACCACACACACTTCACACACACAGTCTTTGCTGTATCCTTAATCACCCATACAATTAACACTATTTCTACAATTTATTCTTTCTTTGCTAAGTGTTGTTACTTTCTTCATTTATTTGCATGTTTCCATTTTATATCCTTCATTTATTCAGTACAATAAACTAATAATCTTCTATGAGTGTGTGTGTGAGAAAGAGAGAGAGAGATTGGGTGTGTGTGTGTGTGTGAGAGAGAGAGAGTCTGCATGAGAGTGAGAGTGTGTGTGTGTGTGTGAGAGAGAGAGAGAGAGAGAGAGTGTGTGTGTGTGTGTGTATGTGTGTGTATGTGTGTGTGTGTGTGAGAGAGAGAGTGTGTGTGTGTGTGTGTGTGTGTATGTGTGTGTGTGTGAGAGAGAGAGAGAGTGTGTGAGTGTGTGTGTGGTAGTGTTGCTTTCGTCAACAAGAATTATGACCAAAAACGAACCTCTATCACGTGACGAAAACGAGACGCAACGTAAATGCTCGTCATGTGACGATGACTATAATTATATAATTATATAAAGCAATATTGTTGACGAATAAAACGAGACTAAATGTGGTTTACAAAATAAAAACTATGCTAAAAGTCTCTTCTTTGACCAAAATGAGACTAAACTAAATGTTTTAACGTTAACTAAATACGAAAATAGTCATGGATAATTCTGACTAAAGTAAGACTAAAATGCTATCAGTTGACTGAAACTTGACTAAACTAAAAAGAGTATGAACGTGACAAACTAATAAAAACTAAAAAGACAGCTTCACACAAAGACTAGACTAAAAGCGCAGTAGTGTGTGTCCGTGATCGCTGGTGACAGAGCTGTGTTAGATGACTGTGAGGAGTGATGTCTGATGTCTTCATCAGCGGCGTCTGGGTGCTGACTGTGTCCAGCAGATCATTTAAACACATATATATATATATAGCAGCTTTCATGATGCAGAGATGGAAATTAAAGATCTACAATATAATTACATAAAACACTCTCTATAGCTTTTCATTACCAAACGCACATATAATCAGTGTTCACCTATTATCAGACCTGCTTCTGAAGCTGCATCTCACAGTGTTTCAGAGCTGCTCTTACTGTCAGTCTCTCAGCTAACAAGCGTTCAGCTTCAACACACTGTCTCCAGCAGATGAGATCGGATGGGTGCTGGGATTTAGTATCTACATGCAGCACTAAATCATGTGAAGCGCTGATGACTGGACACTCACTGTCACTGTGCTTCACGAGCTTCAAGTGACCCGTCTCACTGCGCCAGTCATTCATCTGGACACATGCATCGCTGATACAGCTTGCTTTTAAAGTGGAGATGGAAACGCTGTTTTTGGCTCCTCCAATTATAACTGAGTGATGACATCTCCACAAACAGCTTGGATTGGATCAACTGACGGTGCATTATTCTGTTCATACAACAGCATCTCATCCAGTGGGTGAGCAGAGGAGGAGGTGGGCGGGGCCAATGAGAGGGAGGAGCAGGAAATGATGTGGGTGGGATCAGAGAGCGGGAGGGGTGGGGCATGGATTGATGAGGGTGGGGCTAAATCAACAAAGGAGTGGGGAATACTTTGGGCATGGCCAAATCTTGAGTGAAGGGGTTAGTCAGAACAATGTGGGCGGGGTCAGAGAATCAGGGTGTGGTATGACATGATATGGGTCAAGGATTAATGTGGGTGTGGTCTGTGAAAGGGGTGGGGCATCAGGAGCCTTAAACTGCAGCAGGTCTGAGAAGCCAGGGCTGAAGATGACCAGATGATTCCAGGTTAATCAGAAGACTTCATTAAAGGTGACTGATGTCAGAGAGCTGGTGGAGAAGCATTGTGTGTTTGCACTCGTGGTGAAAACAAACATACTGCCACAAGCACAGCGCTGCTGACCTGTGCATTACTGCTCCGCACACACACACACACACACACACACACACACACACACACACACCACACAATCTATTACCATCATACAGCTTGACTTTGGAAACCGTTCATGTGTATAAATGTGCCACAGCTCAAGGACGCCTCAGAAGGACATCAGCGATTAACTGCTGGAGAAGTGAGAACTTACTGGATCTCCATCTGTTTTCTCACTCATACAGACGCGGTGATGTGGGCCTGCGAGCGTCTTCAGAGGAGCTCGGACCATCCTACAGCATCTGTCATGCATGATCTCTGCTTTCCTCAAGTCAATCTAAAACACGCCTGTCAGAGATGAGAAGTGTTCGCTTTCTTGAGATCATGAGACGAGAGCTTCCTTCATCATGACTAGAGAAGAGATGCTGCTGTCTCCTCTTTGAAAGATCTCTCCATCCGTCTCTTGGTATATCATAAAGACTTCTGTGCATAAATACGTCAGGATCTGAGGGAGGACACATCCACAACTCACGAAAGCCTTGAAGCATCTTCTGATCGAGAACAAGAGTCTACAAAGCTGTTCTCTGATGTGAATGGATGGTGATGACCCGGTCACACTGGCTCGGGGTCACTGCTCAGGAGTCATGTGATCAGACCTGAAGCAGGATCTTCTGAAGCACAGAGCTGAGCGTGTGTTTGTCTGGAACGTGCTGCTGCCTTGACATCCGCTCGGACAGTGTGTGTGTGTGTGTGTGTGTGTGTGTGCGTGTTTAATGAGGCGTATCATGGCTGACCTGTGTGAGAAGACCTGGATCAGTGTCCAGAAGAGAGAGATAATAATAAATGTCGCTGAGATAGGGAAATGTCGACCCATTTAAGTATGGAGTTTGTACAGTTACGGTTTATCTAAGCAGCAAATAGTGAAGCTCTTAGGAGGAGTCATAAAATCATCAACTCCCAACGTCCATCATGCCAGCAGTCCTGAGGGATTTTATATTTCAATTATTTCTACTTTCTTGTTATTAAGAAATCGCATTTAATAAAATTAATTGTTGACCGATTGTGATGACAGACGTAGACATTAGAAAGAAATACTCTTCCCACTGATAGTTTTCACGTGACGTCACACACACATAGGAACGGTCACCTAGAGGCCAAACCAAAGATATGCTCCACTGACCGCCAGTTATGTTTTCAAAGTTTGCATTAAATAGTATCATAGTGAAACAGATAAACCATTGTAAGTAAAACACTGAACCATTGGATTGCATTCATATTCCGGCCTCATCTCCTTGTCTATGTAAACTATGCATCATTACAGTGATTACTGAATTTGATCTTTTAATACTACTCTTTTAAATATAATAAAGGCACTTTAATTGTTTTTAGAACATGTGTTGCACTGTTTAATGATTAAAATATTGCAGCGGGTGCTTAATATCGATTGCAAATAGGCAAAATATGCATTGTTCACACATCTTTGTTTTATTCTTTTGAGAGGTGATCTAAATATTTGTGGCCGTGCAACAGATGGAAAACTGATAGTTTGTGCTGCAGTTCTATGGATGTTTGCCCTCCAGGTCTTCAAGCAGGTCACATGACAAAGCTATCAACTGGGCATGTATACAGTTCTGACTTAGGAATCAGAGAAGATTTATTATTTTTAAACCTCTTAGCTGTTATAAATTCACTGTAAACCATGGCTTCACAGGGCTTATTGCTTTTATAAATCAGTTAGTTCATATATGTATTAAATCAAGTGTAATGATGTTAATAGAAACAGTATTATTCCACCAAACCGTGCAGCTCCTCAGAAACAGCTGTAGTGGTAAAGTGGTTGCCGAGCAACACACAGAAGTAAACAAAGGTGATTGTAGAGTAATTTAGCAGCTCAGCCAATCAGAAATCAAGGACCCGCTTTATAACCTTGTATAAACAATGAACACCAATAAAAACTGTGTCTGATTTATTTAGTGAGCGTGTTCTGTGTCCTTTAACTGACACAGACACAAAGAGAATAGAGTATTTCTGAAGGTGAATCTGTGCAGTGCGGCATTTAACATGGACACAGAAACAGCAGCTCTGATACACTACACATCAAGAATATCTATGAGAGAGAAAGTGTGTGTGTGTGTGTGTGTGTGTGTGTGTGTGTGTGTGTGTGTGAGAGCTGAGAACAGATGACAGATTGACTGACCCCATCCGGACCCTATCAGACCACATCAGCACTGAGCAGAGTGGAATAATCACTCTCCATCTTTCTCTCTATTTTCATTCACTGAAGATCACAGCGGCAGCAGCATGACTGGTGTGTAACTCGTGTAATATCCTCATCCTCCTGTAAGGGGCAGATCTGAAACAGCAGCAGGTATCAGCTCCTGAGGCTCTCAGCAGACGGCTTCAGCAAGACTCTTTCCGATCGGTCAGTCTGAGGACGGAGTGACCCTAACAGCAGGGCTCTGAACCGGGACAAGGAAACAAGAACGAAAACCGGAAACGAACTAAATTTTTGCAGGAACAGAACCAGAAACCAAATCTAATTTTATAGTTCCGAACAGAATCGAAAATTTGAAATGACCATTAACCGGTTAATAACGTTATTTTATCATTCCATTTAATATTTGAAATTTGCTGTCAACCAATCACAAATTCCAGTAGTTGAAAAAAAAAAATCTGTTTAAAAAAATTTTAATTATTACCCGGTATTTCTTCCACCCAAACCAGTTTCGGAACAGTGATAATATCAGAGGAACGCAGGAACAGAAATGTTGAAATATCAATTCTAGTCAGAATGAACCGATCAGCTCAAACATCAGCTGCAGGATCTTCAGAGAGCGTCTGGAGGAGACTCGTGTGATATAATGACAGTATATCCACACATTAGACTCCTGCTACTTCACAGGGTAAATCAGTCAGAATCAAAGCTAACGAGAAACAGTTCTGTACTTACTCTAAGAACATTACAAAGGAAGAAACACCAAGATTCAGCAACTCTCATCCTTTTTCTGTCACAACACATTTTCACATATTAAATCTGGGAAACAAACCAAATACAGCACTCATGTTGCTGCAAGAGAAATTCATAAGTGTAGAAGAGAAGATCTCAGTATTATGATGACTAACCCGTTGTGAAAAGTGTGCACAAACAAAGTGTGTCCTAAACCCTATAGACCCATCAGACCCTGTGCTAACAGTAAAACAATGTAAAACAAAGTAAAGCATCACATAGAAGCTCTCTCTCATGTTCTTAATATCAAGTCAGTTTATTCTATTGAGCTTTATAAAATACAGATCGTTTCAATGCAGCTCCACAGAAGACTACAGTCATTATTCAGATCAAGCTTGGTTCTCCTCTGATGGCGTCAGGGCGGTTAAATTAATATTACTGATTATTAATTGTCTTTTAAGCATGAACTGAGCGAGTCAGTGGTGTCAGTGACATCTGTCAGAAAGGTTCAGAATCAGATGAAGATCTCTCAGCTCTGGTGGAGTTAAGCACAGGCCCCGTCTGTCCATTAATACCTCTCACACACCTCTCTTCTCTCAGAGGCTCACACTGTTTGTTCTCGGGGTTTATCTCCTCCCCAGCAGGATTACAGAGGACGTTTCTTAAAAGAAACAAAGCGCTCTGTCTCTGGGCCTGACACATTACTCCATCTTTCACAGATGTGGAGGAAAAGCAGAGAACGAAAGCAGATGTTTTGATCAGGATTACACATTCACAGGATTCTCCTCTGCTGGTGTCAGAGCTGACGGAGGAACGACATGAACACGGTCACAGTGATGACACTCCTCATCATTCTGAGGAGAAACGGTCCCTAAAAACAGAGCGAACCACTGGAGCCACGTGACACACACAGCATTTCTACAGCAGTCACTGTAACCAGCCTACACTGTCCATGGTGTTCTGTAAACCAGGACGTCTTCTCTGGGAAGCAGTGTGAATACACATATTGAACCGTGAATTACACAAAGAACCAGCATCTACCAAAGTGTCAATCACTGGTAGAAATTTTTTAAAAAATATCTTAACCTGACTGCTAATTGTAACTCTGCTTACATTTCTGCAAACTGCAAAAACATACCTAAACATACAAGTTACTGCAAATCTCCTTGCACAATACTACGAGCTCAAAATACTTTTATCAGTTGTAGACTAGTATATTCCGCTGTTCACATCACATAACTAACTTGTGATGTAGTAGGTTTGCTCCGTAGCGCACCCGGTGCAGCACTGCACGTGAGATGTGCGTCTCCTGAAACTCAGGTCACTATAAAACACTCAAAGACTTGTAGAAGCAGGATAAAGTGACGTGTTTTTATTGCAAGCTTGCTTTTGATTACATTATTGGTTCGGTTTAGGGTAGGGCTGAATGATCGTATCGTATCTATATCTAGATATTAACTTTCAAGATATTAATATCGAAAAAAGCAACGATATAGATTTCCCCTCTCCGCACTCGCCCTGCATACAACTCTGGCAGTCACAACGAACATCAGTTTTACGAGTGCCCTTGACTGCAGCGCTAAAGCCAGCACGCGCACACGAGAGGGGGGGCGGCGTTTCCATGGTGACGTGTCATTGCTTGTCACGTGACACACCGCAGCAGCAACAGCGCTGAATGAATGATGATCTGCTTTTATATCATTTTTCCTTTTTTATTCAGAATATTCACAAATGTGTTAGTTATGGCATGAAATATCTGATATTCTGATTGTCAAATACATGCAAGTGGAAGTGTATTGTTGTTTAAACACCTTTATAACGATCACGTTAGTTGATCTGCATGCATGATGGGCGCCACCGTGTTAGTTTGTGCCGCAGACGCAGTTCAGAGAATCGGATCTGTTGGATTTACAACACGCGAATTCATCCACTTCTCCCGAAATACTTAAAAGTGGCTGGTGAGCTGAGAATAGAATATGTAAACACTGAAGTTACTTACACAATGTGTATCTGATATGAATAAAATGTGTCGAATTATAATGGAAAGGATTATTATTACCTCTTCCAAAGACATCAGTGTGTATTTTACAAACTCTAAATGTATTGTTTTTTAGTACTTATGTGAATTTATTTGTTTGAAAACTAAAATAAACCGTATGTGGTTGAAAACACTGAAAAGTTGTGATATATGACAGTTCTGAGTAGGGCTGTCACTTTTAGTTCGAAAATCGATTGCACAATCGATCGGACCAACCAAAAAAGGTTTCTAAAAATGAAAATAGGGAATCGATTTTAACCAAATATGTACAATATTAATTTTAAAATAATTAAACAATTAAAAAAATAGATGTAACAAAACTCCCAAACAAGCAGAAAAAGAAATCCGAAAGTGCAGAATGCCTTCCGAGAGCTAGACAGAAAATACCAGCAATTTAAGGCTCCTGTAAGACCCAGTGACGTCGAAAGCGACCTCTTCGTCTGGCGCGAATGATTTCAGTGTTAGTCAACGTAAAGACGCATTTACGCGTGTCTGGAGGTCTCGCAGCGCAGTAGACGAGTTATGAGTTATGAAAAGGACCATTGCCAGCTGACAGCGACCGGCTTTTGTGGTGGAAATTGGCAGTAATACCCCTTCACCTTGCGCAGCTGTACCTGAGTGTCCCTGGGACATCAGTGCGGTCGGAGCGCGTCTTCTCAACAGCTGGACATATAGTGAATACAAAACGCTCTGCTCTGGACCCCAAAAATGTTGATCAACTTGTTTTCCTGTCCAATAAATTTGTAATGGCCTTATTTTGCGCCTTTTTGCGCATTACAATTTGCTTGCTTAGTGTCGGTTACGTTCAATAAAAAAAACACACATGGCCTGTTCTCAAGTCCATTTAAAGTTTCATTTTTTTTTTTTTTTTTTTTACAGTTTTTGAAATGGATTGAATCATTATTTAAAATAATCTTGGAGATTTTTGAATTGCCTAAATCATAAATGAAGCCTGCAGTGATGTTTTTCTTGTGTTATGGCAGCCGTCCCCTCTGCATATATATTTTTTCGAGAATGTTGCACTCCTGTTGCTGTTTGTTATTCTGCACGAAACTTCATGCCAATAAATAAGAAATATTGCTGACTTGTGCGTTTCCAGCGCTCTCTTTACATTCGTCCGTTATTTGACGTTGTAAAAGGAAACCTTTTTTTTTTTTTTTGAGACATGGAAAATCGATTTTACAATCGATTCAATGAACAGTTGTCTTAAAAATCGAAAATGATTTCACAAAATTGACAGCACTAGCTCTGAGCGCGCCTGTCTCTGGCCTGCGCGCCTGTCTCTCAGATCAAACTCAACACGTTGTATGTGCCACTGAAAAGTGCAGCAAAATGGACCCAGAACAGCATACTTCAGGGTTTGAAAGTAAAAGTGATATTTGTCAAGTATGGTATAATCGGTGCTCTGCATTTAACCCATCCAAGTTCACACACACACCGTGAACACACACACACACACACACCATGAACACACAACCGGAGCAGTGGGCAGCTATAGATCCAGCACCTTGCTTGCTCAAGGGCACCTAAGTCGTGAGTATTGAGGGTCTCTGAGAAGATTTGTGATGTAAGACCAGTTGAAAGTGAAGCAGACGTGAGAGAGGGATTCTTCTGTCTAGACGTCTTTTCATCCTGCCGTAGAGGATCTAGATCTGCTGCAGGCGACCAGCAGTTTGCTTTCTCTGAACACTGTGTGAGGGAGCCGGAGGAGGTCTGGGTTCCCCCGATGGCCTCATCTCCTCCTGCTAGACCCCAGAGAAACCACCGTCTGCAGAGACAAACCGCTTCAGCACTGCTGAGCATGTGGAAGACAAACACAGCTCCCGCTTCTGAATATACAGAGCAGCTTCAGGCAGAAAAAAGCCAGCGTGAGGCTGTAAAATCTGTCCACCACAATACCTGACCATCACAACACAGTAACACTCTCCAACGCTGCACTGGAGACATTCATTATTACTGGACCGTATGAGCCTGGAGCTCCAGCACAGCAAACCCAGAGCAAAGAGCGATTGAACACAGTCTGAACCTCCAGAACAGTCAAGCGGCTCTCTCATCCAGACAGAACTACAGAAGCAGTTTTCTTTCAGTGAAAGTCTAATCAGACAGGGGATGAATGACAAGAAAGGACAGAAATGACAATAAAAGAGAGTTCAGGACTCAAGAACTTCAATCCGAGTCTTCACAAAACCAATTGTATAGAACTGTGGGTATATTTGGTACTGCTTTTTCCTGGCTCTCCTTATATCTATGTGATCCGATTTTAGATCCCTACTGCCCCCCTGAAACAAGGTGTCCCCCAGGGTTCTGTTCTTGGGCCTATGCTGTTTATTCATCTGCTCATATTCTCACACTAAGCATTCTGCCCATATGACCCTTATTCTGGCTAAACCGCATTTGGCTACCAGTGGCCTATCATATTAAGTTTAAAATTCTCTTGTTTACTTTTTAAGCCTTTCTTGGTCTGTTTCCTAACTTTGTTCCCTATTTTTCACCTCATTCATTGCAGTCCTCTGATCTCACCTTCCCTCGGTATCGCCTCTCTTCCATGGGGGGCAGATCATTTAGTGTAGTTGCCTCTAAATTATGCAACTCTTTTCTCAGATCACTCTGAGTCTTTTCCTCGCGTTGCCTTACTCTGAATCAACAAACAAAAAACATACCATTAAGAGCCGTGCTTGCACAGGTTCTGCGCAATCCTCTTCACTAATATTTTCGGTGTCTCAATCGGCTCAAACTGATAAGCAATATTAACACTGTTGTTTACAAAATAACACGGGAAAGCATACTGAGGTGAGGGGCGTGTTATTTAGACGCACACTAGAGGCGGCACACTGGGCCAGCTGACCAATCACAGCCCATCGTGTGTTTCTGAGGGAGGGGCCTCATAAAACCAGGAAATCATCAGAGCGTTCGTCAGAAAAGGGACAGAGCAGTTAAGTATAAAGTTAAATTATGTGAAAAATTTTGTTGTTTTGTTTTTTTAAATGAAGCATTAACACGTTAGACTTCACCAACTGGACCTTTAAAGTGTGCCCCTACCAAACCTGCTATCACTGTATCATTTTAAAATTTGATATTAAAATAACTAACTAAACAAAGTATCTTGGACTAATTTTATGATATGTTTATTTTCTGGAGCTTGACAGCCACTGCTCATTGCCTGCTTTCACTGTATGAAGAAAAGCAGCTTGGACATTTGGGTAAACATCTCATTTTATGTTCAACAGAAGACAGATAACATGAGAGGAACACAAACTCATGAGTGAGCCATCAATATGATGAACACTGATTAATATAGCACGGTTAAAACCTCTGCGGCCCTCAGCGTCTGTGATGATGATTTATGAGTGTGTCCTGTCTATACACACACTTCCTTTATGAAAGACACAACACACCCCAACTGCAGATATATGATCTCCTGATGGTGGTCTTGTGTACTTCATGACCTCACGTCTGCAGGGGAACACGTGTGTGTGTGTGTGTGTGTGTGTGTGAGAGGCTGATTGAGCTGAATTAACAGATGGAAGCAGATGGTGAGGAATTAGATGGATGGATTTTATGAGGGTCAGAACTAAAGAAAAGCAGATTCCTGTCAGCCCGTTAAACCTGGTGATGGACCGCTGAAGATGGGATTCTCTGAGAAACATCAGGATGTTTGAGGACACAGTGAGATGAGGACGAGACATTAACCCTGTGCATGAACTGTGGTGTGGGTTCATCATTACATCTCCAAACAATGATGATTCAATCATTATTAACAGCTTTTTTTAACAAAGTTCAAGCTGCTCTGATCCATGCAATGAAAATGCTTTGAGATCAAGACCACGAAGCTCCAGAAAGAGCTGTTTTAGCTCGTCACACAGGTTTATAAGTGTGAGTAATGATCAACCATCCCCTCAAGAGCGTGAATCACTGTGGACAGATGAAAGTTCAGAGAAATCTCAACTCAATCTGGTTTATACTTCAGTTCACTCTCATTTCTATCATGTCAAGATTATGTACAGATGTCTACAGATGAAACAAAAACAATTAGAAGTGAAGTTGCTGTTTCAGTGCTTGAACAGTTTTTATAATAGATGATGATCCTCAGCACAGTCGGACCGGAATCTGACTTCACGATAACGGCTGTCAAAGCAACTTGCTCTGTTTGGTAATAAGGTGTTGCTAAACCGCTGCCGAACACACGTGGGATTAAACCGAATTAAATCCACATTTACCAGCACATTAATTGTGTGAAAGCAAACAGATGCATGTTCAAACACACACTGTGCTGAGCGTGGGCTGCTGAGATGAGCAGTGTTTCTCTGGCCGCTGGAAACTGAGGCATTCTGGGAGTTCACATTCCTCAAGGGCCCTTTTAGAAAACAAACATATGCCTCTCTTTGCCACAGCTTACATATTAACGATCCGAGCTTCATTTAAAGCGTGTACGCTGCTAAACGTCATGTTGAGTCTGACAGCGGGAATCAAAGCATCTGAGGTTATGCAAATCATCATCCAACTGACAGATGTCAATCATCTCTCTGTGGATATTTACAGACATCAGCATCGAGGCATTTTTAACGTATAGTTCACCCCTAAATGCACAATTACTGTATTTCTAACCTGTAAGACTTTCTTCTGATAGAAGAGGATATTTAAAGTACATTTGGACCCCAGTGAGATTCACTGTATGGGCAAAACAAAATCATTCTTCAAAACACGTTTCACAGAAGAAAGTCAGTCCTACGACACGACGGGGAGTAAGTGTGAAGCTGTTGTAGGTGGACTAACCACTTAATAATGAGCCACACAAGACAGACTCATGCACAGCACACAAAGCTGCTTTGTCTCAGAACGTAGCGCTAGCATGAGCGGAGACTCTGAAGAGTGAGATGTGGCCTGAGCACACACATCAAAGATCAGCACACACACCGCACATCATCAGAGGATCGGTCGATCGATCGATGAGAGACCCACAATCCCCGGCTTTCATCTGCTCAGATCAGACTCCTGAAGGAGCAGCGAGGCTCACACAAACACAAGCCTCTCTTTCACCGGACACACACACACAGCCTGGACACACACACACCAGCAGTGTGTCCTACAGCCAAATCCAGACACGATATCTGACAGTGAAGGACAAACCCCTGCAACTCTGCCTTACGATGTTTGTGCAGAAACGGTGTTCAGACAGTATCAGCCGCGGTGTGATGTGCTGCGTGTCAATAGAAACAGTCTTCAGACACGACAAGCATTTGCAGATCTGAACAATACTGTATGATGAATGCGGCTGTATTGATGTCCTCCTGGACGAAACACACAATGAAGTCTTGAAATCACAGGCTGCTATAGAGTCACAGCTCAACAGAAGCCATGATCCGTCTGTGAAAGCGTCTTGAGCAGATGATTGTGCCGCTGTGGACTAGTTTCAGGGGCTTTGACATGAAAGGCTTGTTAACCGTGGCTCCAGATGTGTTTGCCCACCCAAAACTCAACATGCCTCGCAGCAGATAAAGCAGACGAGAGTCACATTAGTCTCATTAATACAACATTAACAAACATACAGCAACTCATTCACTCGCTGTGACTCTCGTCTGCACTTCAGCTTTAGGAGCGCTTTAAAACTGACTGATGACATTCATCAACCAGTGACTAACATATGATATAGATGTCAGAACTCAGGATAAACTCTTGAGACACTCTCTGCATGAAATGTGGACGTCTGGACTGAAATAAACCTGTATGAGAACAGCAGCTCTACTGCTAAATCTGTCGCCTAACTAGATAAATCATCTATATCTCTCTTTTAATTCTTCAAAGGAGCCAATGCCATAATGCACTGCAACAAGTAAACAAAAGAAAAAGAAAAATCTATCGCAGATGGTGCACAAAGACAACTGAATTGTGTCCTAAAACAACATTATCTCAATACTGAATATTACACATGCAGCTCAAGAGAGATCTGAGCTGGTGTCTGATGGGTAGTTCACTATTAAAGGCTCATATGATGTGATTTACATTTATTCTTGCTCTTTGGAGTGTTACAAGCTCTTGGCGCATGAAAAGATCTGCACTGTAGCAAAGACTAAAGTCTCAAACCCAAAGAGATATTCTTTAATTAAGTCAACCACACCCCACTAAAACGCCTCATTTAAACACAGTCCCACACGTCTACGTCACTATGTGTAAAGATTTGCATAACACCGCCCAAATTTTCAGGCAAAGATAGAAGCTGTAACTTTTATTCTCTCTCTGCCGCTGTCATGTTGTGGAGACGCTGTGTTTCATTGTGAAAGTGAAGCTTGTTTGTTTGTTCTTCTAAGAGAGGACACAGACAGATATCAGTGGTTCAGTTGTCTCTACAACACTGTTCTGGAATATTCAGATGTGTGCAGAGTGTTTTAAGGAGGATGAAGACTCTTCTGTGAGTAGCCCGTGTCTGTTTTTATAAAGTGTGGCAGTTCCAACTTCACAAGGACAGTCTGGTGTTCTGACTCAGTCTGTAAGTGTGTTTTCATATGTAAAGGATGTTTCACTGATGATTCAAACACAGTTTTGAGCAGAGTGTAGAGTAGAGCTTGTTGTCATTTCTCCGATCAAAGACAGTAGAAGTTATTATAATCAGTAATTATGTCTCCACTGGATGCAACAAATGCCTCGTTTGTAATGGGTTTTATTGGTTTCATTCTGTGTGCTGGTGTGTGTGTGTGTGTGTGTGTGTGTGTGTGTGTGTGTGTGTGTGTGTAGACTGTCTTGCTGTAGATTCTCCTATCAGCTCACTGTCTCAGGGAAACACAGAAAGCTCCAGAGAGAGATCGTTCTCTAAAACAACAGACTAAAGAGCAGAAACAAAAGCACACATCTGTAAACCACTGCAGGACGATGAATGTGCCTTCAAACGAGCGCAGACAGAGACAGAGACAGAGACAGGACACTCGCCTCTTCTCTTCTCTTACAATAACAAGGCAGTGTTTCCAGACATCTAGAGAGCATCACACAAAGATTCCTGTCCAAGAGACAAACGAAAGCAGCACTTTAAAAGTTGTCCAAATTAAGTTCTTAGCAATGCATATTACTATTTAACAATTAAGTTGTGATATATTTACAGTAGGAAATTTACAAAATATCTTCATAGAACATGATCTTTACTTAATATCCTAATGATTTTGGCATAAAAAAGGTATTGTTGGCTATTGCTACAAATATACCTGTGCTACTTTGACTGTTTTTGTGCTCCAGGGTCACATGTGATATATAAAGTGTGGGAAACGTGTCAGTGTCTGTGCTGAAGTGTGTCATGAGTGTGTGTGATCAGAAGAAAAGAGCTGAGTTGATCCTGGAGCGACAGTAAAACCATTATTCACTCGCTCTCTCAAACATGAATGACTTCTTTCAGAACAATCTTCATGCAGTGACACTCGTGTCTGAACATGACCATCTGATCTGAGAGGAGCGGTGTGATTCCAGAGAGCTCTGTTCTGCGTGTGAATCTATGGTATGATCAGAAGACAACACATTCAACCAATCTCCAACAGCTGATGTTTATATGGAAAACAGTCGCCAGGACGTGTCTGGAACGACAGAAGCATGAGTAAATGCTGACAGTTCAAGCCACCTGAATCACTAACACCAGTTTACCACTGATATCTCAGACCACTTGTTTTGTTTTTTTCGATCAACTTAAAAAAAAAAAAAAAAAAAAAAAATATATATATATATATATATATATATATATATATATATATATATATATATATATTAACAAAACAACATCCATCACAACCAATAGACAAACAGGGAAGGGGGAAGCAAGAGACACTAATAAATTATATTATCAATAATTTACCATTTGAAATAGAGAGAAAAAAAAAATGACATGGTCATTACTTGACATAGTCCAACATGTCAGAAGAAAACCACTGCCCATGCATCAACAGTACCAGGTTTAGATGTTAATTTGTGCCATTGTACATTCACAGGCCACTATCCCAGGGAGGCTATGAATCCAAAATGTTCATTCATGATTCCATATATGTTTAATAGAAAGAGGCTTTACAGTGTGATCATTACGTTTATTATATATGAGAGAAACGGATGACCGACCAGAGGGTGGTGCGATCTAATCCCATATAGTTTGAGAGGATAGAGGTGTTCCCAGGGATCTCCATAGGCATGAAAAGCCAAAATATGATGATGCTGGTAAACAAAACTTGGTTCTTAATTCTTGAAGTGAGGAGAGTCCTTGGTTATTATATCACCGCATGTGTTTATGCCCAATGTAGAACAAGAGGTCTGGACAAATGGCTGATTTCCCCATAAAAAATGTAAGTTGTTACACAATTTGAAAGGTCCTCACATCAGACGTTCCACTCTTTCCAGATCCTAATAGAATTGGTCACAAATGGGCCAAATTCATATTTAACATTAATATTTCCTGTGCCAGCAAATAGAATATCTTGGAGCATATGTGGTTTAACCTTGTCAGCTTTGATTACTCTTCATGAAGCTTTAGATTGAGGATCAACCCAAATATTAAGAGCCTTAATAATATTTCAGAATTTGGCACAGCCAATCCTCCTGAAAGTATAGGACGCTGCGATGTGAAGTTTTACTCTGGGTCACTTACCATTCCAGATAAACTGGGAGAGTATGGAACTGATCTCCTTAAAGTAACCTGGAGGAGGTTACTTAATTAAAATTAATTAAGGTGAGGTAACAAACTCATTTTGACGGTGGTGATTTTGCCTTGAAGAGAGACTTTAAGATTATTCCATCTTTGAGTATCACTCTTGATCTTGACTAACATGTTATTAAAATGGTTTCTGGCAGTATTATGAATCTGTTTATATATGGTAATACACAAATAGATGAAAGTGTCTTTAATAGTTGACCTTAACATTGGTAACTGACATCAAAGCAGATATGGTCCAGTGTGGCGAGTGGGGCGGGGCCGAGAGGCGAGGGGCGGGGCCGAGAGGCGAGGGGCGGGGCCGAGAGGCGTGGGAACGAGGAGTGAGGCCAGGTGTAGTGATTGGAGATGAGCTGCACCTGCGCCCCACCGCCGGTCTCGAGTCCCACAGAGGAGATGGAAGGATATAAAACTGGAGCGACTATAGTGAAGGACGAGAGAGGACCAGGCCTGGGCCATATTTTATGTGTTTGCTTTTTATTTATGCGCACCAGTCGTCCGTGAGGGGCTGGTGCGCTGTTTTGTGTTTATTTTTGTCATTAAAGTTTCGTTTTGATTGTCCGCCGGTTCCCACCTCCTTCTTCCCGATGAATAGGAAGGTTTTATCATTACATCCAGTTTATCTTGTACCCAAATAAACTACTGAAGTCCTCAAATTCCTTAATTATACCAGTTATTGACATACCAAAATGATCTAAATATATAATAATCTAATCAGTGTACAACAAAAAAATATGATTATGGTCATGAATCTTAATCAGTGTAACGTCGGTTTTCCTAAAAGCTTGTGCTAGAGGTTCAGGGGATAAACAAGACATCCCTGCCTCGTTCCACACTGTAAAGGGAACGGGAGGGAGATAATATTACCAGATAAGACTGATGCCTCCTCTGAGGGGTAGAGGGTCCTAATCATAGAAATGTAATGTTCAACAAAACCAAAACATTGCAGAACTGCCCACACATAGTTCCACTCTAGCCTGTCAAAGGCTTTTTCTGCGTCAAGAGAAAAGACAGCACAGGGCTTAGAAGAGAATCTGCATGAAACCGTCAATGCATATTATCAGACACGTGATGTCCCTTAATAAAACTGGTTTGGTCCTCTTTGATTAAGTTATCAATTACATTTTTAGTTTTAGCAAACTTTTAGATCCCATGGGATGAGTGATAACGGATCTTTACCCTTTTTAAGAAGCAGTGATATCAAATACGTTTTTGGACTCTATGAAATGTACCATACTCGATTGCAAAATTAAATGTCAAGCATGAGAGCCCTTACCATATCCCATATTTCTAAATATAATTCAGGAGCTAGGCCTGGTGATTTGCGCTTCTGAAGGCTGTTTAGTGCTTCATGAAGCTCCTCCAAAGAGTCTTCATCCATCTGTGTGATCCGAGGCAGTTCTAATTTATCCAAGTACTCTCTACAAACTCATCAAAATCAGTTTCGGTTTAATACAGATGGGTGTAAAAACACAAAATATGTTATTAATTAAGCTAGGATTTGTGGTAACCTGGTCATCCAAAAAGATTTTATTGCACAGATATATGCCTTCTAGGTCTCTCTGATTCCAAATAATATGTTTTCCTTGTCCGGTGTAAAATAAACTCTGCCTTTGGTTGTGAAAGTAACTCATATTCCTTTTTCAAGGAAGACAGTCGTGTAGCTTGTTGATCAGAAATTATTTGATATTTTTTAATAATTGGATCTTATTTTCTTATTGTATAAAATGGCTCGCTTTAGCGAGAGCAGAAGAACAACATTCACAGAATCCTCGCTTTGCACACTTCATCATTTCCTTCAATATTTGAGGGTCTACATCACAAGACTGTACATCACAGCAGAGTGATCAGACAATACAATCAGTAATATAGAGACGGAAGAGTTAGATGAAATTAGAGATGGGCTGAGAAATATGGCATCTATCCTAGAAAAAGTCTTATGTCTGTTAGATAAAAAGTGAAGTCCTTTGATGAAGTATTCTGGATTCTCTACGTTCTGTGATAAATTGATTCAATATCTTAGATGATGGGTTAGTTGTAGTATCAGGATGAGATTTATCCAGTGCAGGATTTAAGACAGCATTAACATCACCACCCATCACTAAAGGACAATCAGCTGCTCAAGTAATATATTGGAAATATTTGTCTGTCTCATTCGGGCAGTAAATGGAAACCAATGCAAACCTGTCATTATGTATTTTTCAGAGTATAAAAGAAAATCTACTCTCATTATCATTCCCCGTTCTGTTCAATAGTTAAATGCAACCTCCTATCCACTAAGATAAGCACCCCTTTCATTTTATTATAAGAACAAGAGAAGGCTTCCAGTTTGTAATACTTGTTTTGAAAATGTGTCACATCACATTGTTTTAAATGGGAATCTTGTATAGGGCACAGGAAATCGATTTGCGGTGCAAATATTCTAATATACGGGTACGCTTAATAGCAGACTTTAGGCCATTCATGTTCAGTGATGATATATTTAGAACATGCATTGTGTGCTCATATTGCCAAGGTTATGTCTAAGTGGAGCAACACAAAAGCAATGCACTACTGCCAGTAACATGTAGACGTTAGTATATATCCTAGATACCAATCCATCTAGATGCATAATCCTTTTAAAGAAAATCATAATAAATAAAAGTATTGATGTCTGTTGAAGGGCATAAAAAAAAGAAAAAAAAAAAAAGAAAAAGGAACAATAGACAACTATGTACAAAATCCAAAGCAGACAGCACATACCCGAGAGTGTAGGTCTACATAAACAAAAGAAACACATGTTGATGCAGGACCAGTCCACTTCAGTGCAAGACATGTCACCAAAAAGGCCCAGTGAGCCAAAAACGTAATAATCCAACCTGCTCTCAATTAGCCCGAAAAAAAAAAAAATACTGAATATATATATTTAAAAAAATATATACCGTATTTTCCGGACTATAAATCGCACTTTTTTCATAGTTTGGTTGGTCCTGCGACTTATAGTCAGGTGCGACTTATCAAAATTAAAGGTGCTGTAGGGAACTTTTGTAAAAAAATATTTTTTACATATTTATTAAACCTGTTATTATGTCCTGACAGTAGAATATGAGACAGATAATCTGTGTAAAAACTCAATCTACTCTGGCTCCTCCCAGTGTCCTATTGCCATTTGCAGAAACTCCATCGCTCCCGGTAAGAAACAACCAATCAGAGCTGCGGTCCGTAACTTTGTTTGTGTTCAAAATGTAGAAAAATATATATAATAAGCGAGTACACCATGAATCCATTTTCCAAACCGTGTTTTTAGCTTGTCCTGAATCACTAGGGTGCACCTATAATAAGTGTTTATATTCGGACTATTTTAGATTGCTTCGGGGGTACCGCGGCGGAGTAACCCAGTACCTTTGTGATTCTTCATAGACATAAACAGAGAGAAGTAGTTCCGGCTACGATGTTCTTCCGCAAGACGCAAGCTGTTCTGTTTATTAACCGCTAGAGCGTCAAAAGTTCCCTACCGCAGCTTTAATTTGACATGAACCGAGAGAAATGAACCAAGAGAAAACATGACAGTCTCCAGCGGCGAGAGGGCGCTCTGTGCTGCTCAGTTCTCCTGTAGCTTACACTGAAGACATAGAGCGCCCTCTCACGGCTGGAGACTGTCATGTTTTCTCTTGGTGCTTGGTTCTAAATAAATGTGACTTAACAATGTTCACTTTCACTGTCACTTTTTTATAGTCCAGTGTGACTTATGTTTTTTTTCCTCATCATGACGTATTTTTGGACTGATGCGACTTATACTAAGGTGCGACTTATAGTCCGAAAAATACGGTATATAAAATCAGTCAATATTATTTACCAACCAGTGGACGAGCATACAGGACAAGGGCAAGATTCCAAGAAGAGATTAAGAAGTGTCCATGGCCATGTTGCTATTGTCCTCTTCAGGGCAGTTAAGGCTGATTTATACTTCTGCGTCGACGTCCAGTACACACTCAAACCACTGGTGTGCAGTGTCCACGAGCATGTTACTGTCTGTCCCGCAGACCACGACAAAAGCCGAAGAAGAAGAGGCTCGTTGGAGAACTATTATAGCCGTGATGGTGGCAAATAAATATCAAATCATTATATACTTATTTAAAACTACAAAAAGGAGATAACGGAGCAGAAAAAAGACATGGCATTCTTTCAATCTCCAGAAGGATTTGTATCACAGCAGATCAACATTGTTTGTCGCTGACAACTACTGATGTATAATGCTATGTTGTATAATAAATGAAAAGACACTTGTTCTACGCTTCGTTTTATTTTATACAAGAAGGTGTAACAATAAAAAATATTAAAGTGCACAAACACACAAAACTTAAGTAACTTGGGTAACTCAATTAAGAATTGGCGCACTTAGTTTTTTGGAGAGGTGCACGTCAGGTTACAGCGTAGGCTACGGTTTAGGATGTGCGTCTATGCGTAGGCTATGGTGTAGACGGGGCAAAATAGGAGATATTTTCACCAGATACACCTGCCGAGCACCCTTCAGGATTGGTGACCTGTCATGCCATCTCAGTACACAGAAGATGGGAGTATGCGTCCGATCAGAGTTTTTCCTTCCGTCATACACGCGATGTGATGATCTCGATGTCATGGCCTTACAGTGAAGGGATCCGCCTGGAAGGTTTAGCCCTGAGGAAGCACCACCAATGTTATTTCTCCTCTGCCTTTTTTCAATGTCCGTCATTTTTTTCAGTGAGTTGTTCCAGCTGTGTTCTTAAGTTTGTGACTGTCCTGAAAACTATGCCTGCATTGCTGCCGAAGGGTCACGTGATCTCAGACCTCTTGAGAAAATAATGAGTTGTATAGAACAAGAACAACTTGATTAATAAAGCCTTTGCACTCATTTGGGTAAATCTAATAGGTTATTAATTAATTGCACTAATTAATTGCCAAATTAGTTCAACCACTCATAATTTTTGATTTGAAAGCAAAGATTACCGATCCAATTAAAAAGTCTTAGTGATAAAGCCAGCTGTAATTAAAACGAACCTCCAGGAGACTGTGAGCGCCTCAGTGCTTGAGCTCCTGACAGATCTGTGTCAAACGACAAACTACAACTAATAAAGAGAGAGCTGCGAATCAATCTGAACTACTGCTGAGTTCCCCCCACCGCCTCTGAGACAGCAGCAGGACAACAAACAGAGCTCAATCACAGAGCGATGATGAAGAGTCCACCAGACACTGGATTCAGAGAACTGAGAATCAGGAGTGAACCGATGAGATCTGGTCATATGAAGGAAATCAGAGTGGGCTGATAAACAAGCTTTAAACTAAACTGCTGCTGACTCTAACACTTTAAAGAAAAAGGAAACCGTGTTTGATGGACAACACAGGCGTGTGTGAGGAACAAACTGTGGAGACATCTGTGTGTGTGTTTCTCACAGCTGATCTGCTCTTTATTGTGGTGAAGCACAAAGCTGGACGTGAGTGATCCGCACTGGAGCTCAGAGAGGTGCTGCTGTGTCCCGGGCCGATCGCTGCTCACACACAACATTGTACTCTGCTCAATACTCTTTGACTGTGACTGATGGGCCATGCTCACTGCCATCTGGCTGCAGAGAGATCACATAAATCACTGCCCAACACTGAGCTCCTGTCTTCATTATACATCTGTACACAATATCAGCCTCTTCATGCCAGTTCACTGCACACACACACACACACACACACACTGATACTCACACACGGATACACTCACATGCCCACACTCACAGACGTACACACACACACACACACACACCGATACACTCACACACAGACACACACAGATACACACTCACACTAACATGCCAACACTCATACACAGACACACACCGATACACTCACACACAGACTGCACCGATACACTCACACAGAGACACACACTCTCACACAGACACACACCGATACACTCACACACCGATACACTCACACACAGACACACACTGATACACTCTCACACAGACACACACACCGATACACTCTCACACAGACACACACACCGATACACTCACACACAGACACACCGATACACTCTCACACAGACACACACACCGATACACTCTCACACAGACACACACACCGATACACTCACACACAGACACACACACCTAAACACTCACACACAGACACACACACCGATACACTCACACACAGACACACACCGATACACTCACACACTGATACACACACAGACACACACACCGATACACTCACACACACCGATACACTCCCACACAGACACACACACCGATACAATCACGCACAGACACACACACCGATACACTCACACACAGACACACACACTGATACACTCACACACAGACACACACACCAATACACTCACACACAGACACACACCGATAAACTCACACACCGATACACTCACACACAGACACACACCGATAAACTCACACACCGATACACTCACACACAGACACACACCGATACTAGGGCTGGGTATCGATTCAGATGTTCCAGATCGATTCGATTTCGATTCTCGATTCGATTTCGATTTTCGATTCGATTTTCTATTAGAGCTGTAATCGGGCCTTAAAAGTTAAGCCCGACATGTCCCGAGTCCGACACGTACATTTTGATTGACAGCTTTTTAAAAGCCCGAACCCATTTACAACCCGACATTATTCAAATGTACGCAGCACACAGCTCTTTTGCCTTTTGTCAGGAATGAGTCATTTATACATGGTTTAACATAACTTATACATGAATAACGAAATAGGCCACTTGAAAGTTTGAACAAAGAAATAAAATAAGTCCTCTGCAACATCGTAACATCTAAGCACTCTATAAATAGCCCTAGGTATAGGCTCATTTAGCATATAAATAGGCCAACGCACCAATAAAAACAAGTCTTTCTTAAAAAATTTAATTAAGATAAATTATAAATTAAGATGGGTATTTGGCAATAACGAAATGAATTAAGATAAAGGCTCTGCCGGATTTGCTTCGCCATAGCAGCTGACATAATAAAATAATAATGCCAACATTAGCTTATATAGCCTACTCTGTCTACATTATGCATTTAAGACTCAAATAATATTTAGTTATTATTTGAAAAACATTTATTCACCAAGATTAAGAAAGGCCTAAGTGTTTTTGTGGAGGAAAATGATTGAATCCACTGTAGATGGCTTCAGCGCGCTCCTGCGCTCCCTGATGGTGCGTCATTATTCACTCATTATTCTCATTATAAACAAGGTCAAAACTTTTCCAAACCTACCCAGCATACATTTTCGCATCTTTCTCGGATTTACTGCACAAGCCCGAGCCCGGCCCGATTGGCAATGGGCTTCTTCACACTGCCTGAACATGTGCAATTGTGCTTTTGAAGACTACTGACCACGCGCACCTGTCCGCGCGGTTGTCTGCTCAGAGCCTCGGCACACACTCTCCGATGGCGATTTTTACGTCACGCCTACCTAGCGGTCCATAGTGGACTCACGGACGCAGAAAGAGGCTTTAAGATTCAGTCTGTAAGACACGAACGGGAGCATGACCTGACGCGCAACATTGCAGAAAATGTGCGTTCACAAATGTAGCCTATGTTGATCCAAATATGGAAAGCACTTTCGAAATTAATAATATGAGGTTCTCTCCAGGGATGTTTTGCCACATTTCTTTCAATTAAGGATGATTGCTGCGTAGTATATGGTGTTTCCATTTGCTTTAACTTCTTCAAGTGAGATGCAAAAGTTTTGTGTGTGTGTGTTGAGCATATGGTGAGCCGCATTTGAATTCGTGACGGGCCGCGGGTTGAGAACCACTGCTTTAAACTGAATGAATGAATGACAGGTTCATTGGTAATATCGCACAAGGCACATAAGAGGGTGACATCTAGTGGAGAAGATTTGTAATTAGATCAACGCTAATCTTACATTCAATGTCAGCGGAAATAAATATGGAAAAAAAATCGATTCATGGCCTTTGAGAATCGATTTTGAATCGACCACATTTAAGAAAACGATTAATGGAAAAATCGATACCCTCACACACCGACACACACACACACACACACCGATAAACTCACACACCGATACACTCACACACAGACACACACCGATACACTCAACACAGACACACACCGATACACTCACACACCGATACACTCACACAGACACACACCGATACACTCTCACACAGACACACACCGACACACTCACACACAGACACACACCGACACACTCTCACACAGACACACACCGACACACACACACACACCGATACACTCACACAGACACACACCGATACACTCACACACAGGCACACACCGATACACTCTCACACAGACACACACGATACATTCTCACACCAATACACTCACACACAGACACACACCGATACACTCACACAGACACACAAACCGATACACTCTCACACAGACACACACACCGATACACTCAAACACAGACACACACGATACACTCACACACCGATACACTCTCACAGACACACATTGATACACACACAGAAACACACCGATACACTCTCACACAGACACACACCGATACACTCACACACAGACACACACACCGATACACTCACACACAGACACACACCGATACATTCTCACACCAATACACTCACACACAGACACACACCGATACATTCTCACACCGATACACTCTCACACACACCGATACACACACAGAAACACACCGATACACTCTCACACAGACACACACCGATACACTCACACACAGAAACACACCGATACACTCTCACACAGACACACACCGATACACACACAGAAACACACCGATACACTCTCACACAGACACACACCGATAAACTCTCACACAGACACACACCGATACACACACACAGAAACACACCGATACACTCTCACACAGACACACACCGATACACTCTCACACAGCCACACACACAGATACACTCTCACACTCATGCTAACACACTCACACACATACACACAGATACACTCACACACAACTCTTTCTCTCTCTCTCACACACACACACACACACGTTTGTTTTTGTGTAAAGTGTGTTCATCCCATAGGTGTAATGGTTTTTATACTGTACAAACTGTATATTCTATGGCCCTACACCAACCCTACACCTAACCCTAACCCTCACAGGAAACTTTGTGCATTTTTAGACTTAAAAAAATAATAATTTTGTGATTTACTAGCTTGTTTCCCCTTTGGGACCTCAATTTAGGTCCCCACCTTGACACAAATCTCCAAGAGTTGGTGTGTATTCAGGTTTGAGTCCCCACCAGAGTAGAAAAACATGTACACACACACACACCTCAAAAACACATTATAAAGATCTTTGTAATGACTGTCATGCATTTAATTTGTATATATACAGAAAAGACTGCGCTACAGCACTCATTTTAACCTTCTGATTCAATGTGTGCAGCTGCTGTAACAACAACTCGAAAACAAAACAACAACAAATATAATAATCAAGATAAACAAGCGATTTCCTTGACATTAAACCTGGCTAAGTGTTTATTAACATTAATTTATCAGGTTTGTGCTGCAAGAAACGAGACCGTTTCCCTGATCCCAGCAAACACAAAACAACAACAAAATAAATCTCAGAAAATCACTCATGAATTGAGATTTAGCGCAAGTGAGGGACATGAAGGGAAGGACATTAAAATCTCCAGCAACAAAAGCAAGGCTCATTTCTGTCTGCCTCCTGCTCTGAAGAGCTTTCAGAGGTTAGTGTAGTGACTTCATTCACAGCACAGGACATTAGCACAGCTAAGAGAGCAGGTTATTCAGCGTGGCAGGAGACACGTCTGTGTGTTATTGTGGAGAGGAGTTATCCAGCGCCGCCAGACGCTGACCCCAGCTACACCGGACACACAGCCAGAGCTGATCGCTCTCAGCACAGCCTTCAGCAGCACGACCCAAAGCCCCAGTCGTGTGGACACACACACACACACACACACACACACACACAGAGAGCTCATTTCTGAAACTCTGTGACATCACAACTGATGTCATTTCCAGCAGAGCTCCTGTCCTCGATAAGGGATCTCTACATGGAGTGAAGCAGCAAATCACTGAGCAGACTCTTACTCTCATCAAACTATCATTTTGAGATCATGCAGAAGGTGTGAAAATATTACTTGTGTTATTAGATTAGAATAAGTACTTTCATTCTGAAACAGATTGAAATATTTCCACCACTGTCATGTTATTAATCACAATCCATCACTGGAGATGATGTAATGACATGATGATGCTGCAGAAAAATGACTAGTGTGTGATATAGTTAGAGTGTAAAACACTTATTTAAACAAATACATTATGAGTGTGTGTGTGTGTGTGTGTGTGTGTGTGTGTAAGTGCCTGACTGCAGCTAAATAGGACTGAAAATTCTGCCAACCAGAGGTTAGACTGCCCTTGAGGCACTGAACCCCCAACTGCTCCCCGGGAGCCACAGCATAAATGATGCCCACTGCTCCGTGTGTGTGTTCACGGTGTGTGTGTGTGTGTGTTCACTGCTGTGTGTGTGTGTGCACTGTGGATGGGTTAAATGCAGAGCACAAATTCTGAGTATGGGTCACCATACTTGGCTGTATGTCACGTCACTTTCACTTCAATCACACACACACACACACACACACACACACTTACTCCAGGCACATCTTGCAATGTAAGAACATGTATGTGAAGAGCGATGTGAAAAAGCCTCAGGAATCACGGCCATGTGTAATTACTGTGCTAACGACTGGGGGAGGGGCTGGGGGCTGGGGGCAGGGCTACCTTATGCAAATAAGCATCAATCCTTGATGCATTCAGATTTAAATGTAAAATAAACACAGGCCTCATGAGCTCAGACTGAAGCGAAACACACGAGGAACAGATCTGTGACACACACAGCAACACCGCACAATCTGATTAAAATCAATCACACACACATTTATTACACGTGTCATCTGTGGAATACATGACTGATCCATCCCAGCATTCTGTAGTGTTCCTGCATAAATGACACTAAACTTATCTTACAGGAAGCTGGCTCATAATCAGCAGAATAATCTTCTGATCCACACCTCACATTCACATTCAGCCCGAGCAGTGAGCTTCAAATCATGTTTTAATGTGGACCTGAGGTTTCTGAATGACCTCTGACCTCTGACCTGCGTTCAGAGCACAAACTCAAGGAGTGTCCTCTTCATTTAATCACACTCAGACAGACAGAAGAGCACAGATCTGGTTTAGGAGTCCCTGTATGAAGATCTGTTCACTCACATCAGCCTAGATGCATTCTGATCCTTCCCTCTGACCTCTGACCTCTGACCTCTACCTTTAATCTCAGACATAAGCAGACTGTAAGAAACGACAGGATACACACATAACTCACAGATCAACGTCCACTGAAGAGAGAAAACATGTACAGAAGCTGAAAGCAGGAAGTATTTTAAAAGCGTGACCACAGATCTGCTGTTCTCTGGTTAATGAAGATCAGTGTCAGAATGAGACGAGAGCATTCAGAGACTGCAGCGTTTCTGTGATAGAGTCACGTGAGCTCAAACAGCACACCGGTATCACTCATCATTCAGCTTTAGTTTAATAATAACCTCTCTCTCTATGGAACTCAATGCACACACATAAATAAATGAAACCGCATTAACATCTATATTAAACATAGGTTAAAACCCAGCTTCTCTTACCTTGTGGTCGTAAGGGTTGTAGGAGTGGAAGAGGGCAGAGAGCGCTTTGGTTCTGTGTTTCTTCTGTGAAAGAGAAAAGAACAACAACAAACCCCAGAGTTAATTAACTGAAGAAGAATGAAACCAAAATCAAGTCTGAACTCAGAGGCCATCAGACAGAGGAATGAAGAACAAACACTGGAAGGGAAGAAAATGAGGATATTTGCCCTCAAGACCTCTCCGTTTCAGATAATACTTCCCTAAAGTGTAATGAGATGCAAATGCTGAGCATTGAGGAGATGTGATGGATTCTAATGCAGTCACCAGTTCAAGAAAGGCTAATTATGTGCAATTATGCAGCGTCTAGTTGAAGAGAAGTCATGTTTCACAGCCAGTGGGGATGTCTCTATAATACACACATCACATATCTGATTCACATCATCAAAACGGTGACAAACATTTGAGAGAATGGCTGTAAGACTCAATTAAACTGAAAATAGTAAATGGAGTCACCATTCAAGAGTATCATGCATCGGCAGGACTTTTTTTTTGGGTCCGATACTGATTTTAACACACTTATCGTCCGATTCCGATTATTTTAACAGACTTTATTATGATTAGTCTTCCATTTTTGTTTTCCTACATTGCATTCCTACAATCCAGAAGCACTTTAGCTCATGAGATCTGTCAGACACACAGTACTGAAACCCTCCTGAACATCTGATATAACAGATCACAGATGAACAGAGAACACTGTAAACAGCTGAACGGACGTCCTGCGATCACACACAGACACGAGAGTGAATCCATGCCCACGTCTGTGCCCTGTGTCTCCATCTCTCTGAGTGTGATCAGACAGAGGAGGAGAGAACCGAGCCAGAGACCTTCAGAGAACACACTCCACAAACCACACATCTTC
This sequence comes from Carassius auratus, assembly GCF_003368295.1. Lineage (NCBI taxonomy): Eukaryota > Metazoa > Chordata > Actinopteri > Cypriniformes > Cyprinidae > Carassius > Carassius auratus. The sequence goes on along the minus strand of NW_020525055.1, from coordinate 194,617 downwards.
ATTCGGGGGGAAATAGGAACCGAAATTTGATCAGAAAAGATGAACCCCGGAGTGACCTTGAGAAACTCAATATTTCAGTCTATTAGGGCCGGGGTCCTGAGATCACAGCGGCCCCGAAGCAGCAGGCCGAGGTGAAAAATCATCTCCCACTTTTCCCCTTCATCTGAAGCCGTCGCTCAGCCTCAGAGACGTCCGAGGGCAAGACAGACAAAGCTCACTGGAGGGTTTTCTTAGAGCAGATCTAAATGAGACAATCCTATGATGTGATGCTGTACAGCAGGGAATCAGTGCGTTTCCTCCAGTTCCTCCTCCGCTGGGGCTCGCACCGACTCAGGAACAGAGCAGTCAGAGGATCCTCAGAACTAGGGCTGATTGGATTGCCACAATTACATTTGTTTTTTATCTAGGAATCATGATTTTTAACAGAAATATTACCAAACATTAGAATCATGCATCATGCCCCAACAGTAAAGAGTAGGGATCTCCAATCAGATTTCTTGTCATGGTGATCAGCTAAAACCGATGCTGATTCTGATGCTTCCAGCTTCATATAGACGTTTCTTCTGGAGCACGCGCCTGGCCCAAAGTGAAGTGCTTGATGAGTTTGGCTGTGACACCGGCTACAAACACAGGTCAAGTTGAGGTGATGCGTGGAGTCGGCTCAGCTGGTTGTTTTTATTTATTTGTGGTTTTGTTGAATTAACATAAGCATGTACTGCACGTTTAAAAATCAAAAGTGAATCGGCCATTTCTCCAGTCCTAGTCAGAGGTGACAGGAGTTATAGAAAGGCTAGATTATAAAGGACATAAGGACAGTTAACTGCAGCTCTGTCAGGAACATGAGCTCCTCTGAGCGCGGCGGGAGTCGTTCTCATTAAACCTGTGTATTGGCCGCTGCATGAATATAAATATTCAACAGTAGAAGACGAGCGTCTCCGGATCAGTGACTGATCGTGATTGTGATCGTGTGCTGCTTGGCTCTGCACAAAGTGTGAAAACATCTCCAGCAGATGGAGATCATATAGAGACATGATGCTATTCATAAATCCAAACTGAACATGCATCTGTCACCGCAACAACGATGAAGGATGGCACCTCATATACTGTCCATCTGCTCGACTCAGATCCGTGATGTAATGGACACACGCTCCTGCAGAATACTGGACGCAGCATCCAGCAGCACGAAACAGAGCTCACCGTCAGGAATACTCTATCCCACAATGCAATGCATGCAACTTCAACCTCAAGTTTTATCCCATTGCTTTAACTGAAAAACCTAATACGTGTTCATGCAACCCAAAGTTCAGAGGTAACACATTTACATTTGGGTATTTGGAAGATGCTTTCATCTAAAGTGAATTACTGCTTCCTCATCTTTGTCTTCACCTGTGTGTGTTGACTTTGGTCACACATCAGATCATTTCCACCATCGCTAGAAACATTTCTGATCATCAGTGTTGTGCTGCACAATGTTTGTGTGGAAAGTGTGATTCGCAGATGAATATAAAGTTCAAAAGAACTACATTTCTTTGAAACAGAAATATTTTGCAACATTATATATGTCTTTACTGTCACTTTTGATCAGTTTACTGCAGCCTTGACAGATATGTTTATTTCCACAAACTTTATGAGTTGTTTTAAAGCGTGTATGCAGAGAGCAGTATGCTAATGTTCCATTCTTCATTACAATGTGAGACACAGATTCGTCTGTATGTGGTGCTGAGCTCTCTCCTCCACAGGAAGTGCAGTGATGTCACTACCTGTTCCCATCAGAAAGCACTTTAAGTGGTCTGAGATGTCACACAGATAACCAGCACGCTGTAGATCTGAGGGGACACTTCTCATGGTGACGGAGATCTGGCTGAATGATTTAGAAATGTAGAGTGTGTTCTGGTCTGATCGGGAGCGACACCAGTTTAGTTGTTGTTTTGTTCCAGTTTTCCCCGTGAAGCTTGCATCGGTCGCTCCAGGCCTTGCCCATCTGTCTTTATTTTAAGATGAATTTGTTTTCACATGTGTTGGGTATTCCTCACCGATTCCTGTGCAGAACTGGCAGAAGCTATGAATCCAGATCCCCTTAACTTTGACTGAGGAAGCTGCCTTAATTTCCCCAGGTCAAAGAGAGCCTCCGAGGCAGACGGGCTGTCAAGGTAAACACCTGTCCGGCTGGAAAGAGCAACATTCCTGGAGATCATGCCAATTTATCTCCGCTAACGCTTCCCTCACTCGGGAGTAATTATGCCAGTCTGGAGGCTCCCGGTTTTCCCATCTCCTCCGGTGTGCCAGATCTGCTCGGGCCGAGTGATAACACCAGGCCATCCATCACCCCACAGCGGCTGCTCTGAGACAGACTAAACGTGCTGAGCACCCGACACACATCTGGAGGAGTTATTAAAGCAGAGCTGACCCTCTCTGAAGGGTCTGGAAGAGGGCTGCAGGTGCCAGGTGGGTCTGGGACGTCCCAGAAGACTAAACCTTCAGAAGCCCTGACCCCGCTGCTAGAGAGAAACTGACCTGCAACACCAGCAGCAAACACACAAGAGCTCCACCACAACACCACCATGACACGCTATCACACATGCCACTGAACGTCAAGGCACCTTTATTTATATAGTGCTTTAAACAAAACAGATTGCGTCAAAGCACTGAACAACATTCATTAGGAAAACAGTGTCAATAATGCAGAATGATAGTTAAAGGCAGTTCATCATTGAATTCAGTGATGTCATCTCTGTTCAGTTTAAATAGTGTCTGTGCATTTATTTACAATCAAGTCAATGATATCGCTGTAGATGAAGTGACCCCAACTAAGCAAGCCAGAGGCGACAGCGGCAAGGAACCGAAACTCCATCGGTGACTGAATGGAGAAAAAAACCTTGGGAGAAACCAGGCTCAGTTGGGGGTCAGTTCTCCTCTGACCAGACGAAACCAGTAGTTCAATTCCAGACTGCAGTGAATGATTCTAACTCCCTAAAACTAGTGTGAAAACATGAACATTACCCCAATTTTAATGTCTTTTCATTGTCTTTCTGTCCACTATAGTAAATACATTAAGATCCTCTTAATTGTTTTAAATTGTTTTTAATTTTTAAATTGTTTTTGCTCTTACACAACCCATTGAGATCTCTCCAATCATCTGATCAGAGGCGGGCTAGGGCAAGACTAAAAATGAGACGGGATTCAGTATTTTCTGTGCTGCCCCTAAACTGTGGAATAGTCTTCCATGGTTTATCACATCTGTTAAAACACTGTCAGATTTTAAGGCTTAGTTAAAACTCACTTAGTGCATTACAGAGATTCATTAAATCACTTTCAATTATTTTGCTATGTTTTGTTTAGAATGTTGTTCTATATGTTTTAATGTGAAGCACTTTGTTTAACTAGGAGTTGTTTTAAACAGTGCTCTAGAAATAAACAGACATTGAGGATAAATCTGACACAGGACACAGCGTTTGTGTCTCCAAAAACACCATGATGGATCTGACGGATCAGTAAGGGACAATCCTGTCTCCATTAGAGCTCATCTATAAAAGAAACCAGCCGGACGTTTGAGGACAGATATATACTGGTATTATCATGAACGGTAAGATATGACACACCCCGACTAAAGCATGCTTCATCGAATACAGTATGAACGGCTAAATGAGTAGTTAATACAAGTGGAAGATTTCAAAAGAAAATAAACAAATATGAATCTTGGAGTTTTTAGTAGTGCTGGGCAACGATAAAAATTTGTATTTGCAATTAACTCCCATTATTGTCTGCAATAAAATGCAATTAATCACATTGTTATGCACAAAACTAATAATGAATTCAAAAGCAGTGTATTGAGCAATTTTTTCATTTAAAAGTAGGCCTACTGCTTTATGAACAAAAGTGTAATAACATTTGGTTTGCAAACACTTTCAATAAATAAGGGGCTTTTTTACAGCTGTGTTCCTTTTAATATTTCTTGTAGCCTAAATCTCAACTTATAACATTAATGTATTTTTAATGTGCTTTTAATTCCTAATAAATCTGCTTGTCGTCTCACCACGTGCGCTGGAACCTGCTCCATCTTGGCCGCTGGAGTCCCAGGCCGAGGGTAGAACTGGTTGATGAAGAGGCTGGGGAAGCGGTACTGTCTCACCAGCTCCATCGTCTGCTCAAAGTCCTCGTCCGTCTCTCCTGGGAAACCACAGATGATGTCTGTGGCGATAGTGATGCCAGGAACCCTACCACACAAGAGACACAGTGTGATGATGATATAAACATGAGAAGCGTTGTGTAAAACACATCTTTCAGCACTTGAGTAGCCTCATGAGGACAATCCTATACACCATGTGGAGCAGTGACTGCAGCGAGTGAATGTGATTGTGTGCTCACACATCTCCTCATCAACCATCGACCACCGGCCACCGGCCTGATTAAATTAGGAGCTCTGCAAAGGAATCCATTCATTGATTTCTTTGTGCACTGATCTTTAACCAACAGAAAAATCAATCAATCTGGAAGCTGGCTTTCAAGTAACCCGCTCTATTGACAGGAAGTTCAGTATGGTCAGTACTAGACTCAAACATCATGTGGCAACTTTAGAAAACACGGCTGACATTCATCAGCTAATAACGTGCATGAATCCTGAAGATGAAGAGGTCAGATGATTTGAAACATTATGGAAAGTTATAAACAATTAATAAAGTAAATCTAGAGAAACAGACTGAAGATGCTGAAACTAATGTACAGCATGTGTGTTCTCACTCTTGAGCTTGATGACCTGTGGCCTTGATGTGGAGGAAATGACTAAAATTATTGTGCCATCAATGAATCTTAACCTCTGTATTTCCTGATATCTGTTAGATCTTTCCTCATGATATTACTGAAAGCCACGCTCTCGCCTCCACTCATACATTTATCCCCACTTATTCCACCATAATGCTCATTCTTCACTACATTACGATTCTCTTTATATTTCTGGCAGATGACAGTTCAAGCGTTGTCCTTAATATTCACGAGGACCTGTATGCATTAATGAGTTTCTGATGGACATGGAGGGATCCAGGTGAAACTACTCGACCCAGAGCCGATATGATGGAAGACGGTCAGTTCTGGGATGTGTGACCAACAGGGAATCGGAGCCGAAGGAGCAGTGTGGAAAACATTGACAATTTGACTGAGAATGAAAAAAAAAAAGAACAGAACAAACAGAATAGCAGCAAAACCAATAAGTAATGGTCTCATATTGAACACTTGTGCACTCGAGGATGCCTTCATGTGACATCCTGAAACCAGTTAAAGGCTAGTGCTGGTTTTATCTGGTCTCATCAACTTCTTTCACCCATGGGACACAAAGATCAAGCTTTTTTGTAGAATTCACTTGTTATTTCTATCATATGAATGAGTGGAGACTCTCAGGCAGAGCTTTCAAGCTTAAAAATAACACAGACGCATCATGAAGCTATCAAGTGTGGACACCTACATCTATTTCCATGCCATCACCCAAGAAGAACCAGACGCACTGACACATTCAAAATGAACAGAAGAAACACCCTTTAGCAGCAAGATTTTTGTCAAGACACTGTTCTTGATATGACACATTTTGGGCATTAGGTCCATTAGGTTCTGATCCACTACTGGAACAAGTGCACACGGCCCTTCCTTAAGAAATAATTCTGTGTTAGTTCAGAACATAACTGATCTGAACATCCCAGGATGACACTACAGCATATTAGAAGTGCATTAGAGGAACCACACACTTCACGACTCCTCATCTTCCAGTCTGGAGTGAAGAAGCCTTGAAAGCTCATCAGCAAGTGCACTGAGAGCCAGCGCGATGGACTACTTCCCTCTAAATCCATTATGTTTCCCAGCTCTTCAGCCTCTCCATCCGTCTGTGGAGAAAAACAGGCTAAAGAAAAGAAGAAAGCCAGTGACTGAATTGGATCCTCTCTAAAGCGAGCAGACTCTTTCGGTGTCTGCTATCCCACAATGCTTGCTTGTGTGTGCTGGCAGATGGAGGTCCTTTGATGCTTTGTTGGCTTGTTGGACATGATTGCACTCCACTCTGTTTTTGGGCTTATTAGAAAGCATGGAAAGCCCCCGGGGTCATGGTCACAGCCCACAGCAGCTCCCGTCCCTTACATTCAGGCTGTGTAGTCAGTTACAGCCAAGCGAACGCCACAGACCTGAACTACAAAACACTGTCATGAAAGGCCGAGGTCTCGACCTGGAGCAGATCCAGAAGTGCAAATGTTGCAAAGCAGTTAATGAGATGCATTGAAGGAATATAAACAGCAGCCGCCACAGGAACTGCTTTCACAATGAGCATCCTAGACACTGGAACAGTACATGTTGGCAAACAAACACGGCCTTGTTTGTTAATCAGCCACCCAATCAGAAACACACACACCAACCCGGCAGACCCTGACTGTTTGGCCATTTCATGTGAACCATGGCGCCAAAAGAGAATGGGGACATTTAATTGCAAACAAAGTAGTGCGAGTGACAAGTGCCACATTGTCTGAGGCTATGTGAGCATTAACAAGCCTCTAAATGTCCAAAGGCCACACAAAACAAATGAGAAGTGCACAAATAATGGCTTTAGCACATGACAAAGGGCACATTTCGCAGGAAGGAGAAATGCAGCCAAGCAACCCCAGAAACAGAAACCTGACTCTCGGCTGAATCAAATGAAAATAAACTGGAGACCTGAGACTCACTCTCTGGTGCTCGGTCTCGAACTCTGCTCCAGAACGAACGGTAATAGGAGCTTCATGAAGCCCAGAGAGGTCACGCTATGTGTTTTGGGGTCAAGGTTTGGTGGATGGGTAAAACAGTCTCTTCTGTATCCCTCAGCACATCAATCTCTTGTGCCAGAACCTTCTGGCCCCTGTTTCTGCAGTGGATCCTATTACAGTCTGGCATGAAGATGGAAGAAGCTCGTCCTCATGGCTGGAGCACCATTATCCTGGGTCAATGGCAGGTCTTGCAAGAATAGATCAAGTAAGCTTTCTCAAAAACACTGCATGAGGTTCCTATAAATGCACTGATGTCTTCCTACTGAAGTGTATGTACCATCATTGTGTTTGTGTATTGAGAGCAGTGAGGAATCTAATGGTACTCTTTCATACTCGAATGAGCTCAGCTTGGGCAGCACCAGCAGATCTCCACAGAAAGCTCCTGTGCATCAGACTAATGAAGGGTGATCTGCTCATGTCACTCCTGACAGCATTACAACAAGGGCTTCACGGTTTGTCTAGAATCTCAATCATAATGCAAGTAAGGAATACTTCAAAATATGGAAACAGTAAATGCATACAACACCATCTCAGTCAAATAATACATTTATTTTATGGCCTTACAGTCCAGCCTTTCATACATTTTTTTCAATGCAATTAAATAATAAATCTTGAGGGTTTGATTGGAAGGCATGTGATCGTGGACAAATCCAGATCCTAGTGTTGTCTCACATGATCTGACTGCCTTCGACTAACTTCCCTTCAGATAATGTGTGATGAGACCGAGCTCATCTAAGAGCAAACACACACTGCCTTTCACTTCCTGTGTGTGTTTACTCTTTATTCCTACCTGCACCTAAACCTGCTGCAGAACGTTTCCCAGCGGGGCTTAAATCTATTTAATTAAAAGCTACTGGATATCATCAAACTTTGAATTAGATTGGCAAGTGTGGGGCTAGGCTTTATGAAAAGAATTGACTCTCTGCAGTGAATTATTCTACTTTCTTTGTTTGTGGAGGCTCTGAAGGTGTGGGCCGGCGTGAAATCCTTCTCCCGGCGTGAAGCTGCTTTCAGAGCGGTGTATTTACACAACAGATGTACGCGAGCGCTCGCGGTGAAATGAAGACGCAAACAACTCTGCTAGAATAAAAGCAGCAGGGATAAGAGGAGACGAGGCAATCTGTGAAGGTAAACATGCCCTCCTTCCTGCTCCCCATCAGTGGCCCCGGGGTCCTGGTCTCTGGAGCGGAGGGAGATGTGGAGCACTGATGTGGGTGTGATCCGCCTGAAGAACCTCCTCAGAGAAGGAGAACACCATCCAATTCACAGGAACTAAACCTTTTCATTTCAGTCTCCAGGTAACAGAGTGATTCAATATTTGACTCAAGTTCAGTTCTGTTTTATTTTTAGCTGATTCCTGAATAATGTTATTTTCTACAGCTCCACTAATCAGACAATGTGATGGACGAGAGTTTAACTACTGGAGCTCATTTAAACAGCCCTAATGCCAGTACCAAAACCACAGTATAAAAAGGTCTTGACATCACTCCTGATGAGTCTCCTGGACACACACACTAACCCAGCTGTAGCAAGAGTAGAGACACTCGGCACACTCCAAATAAACTGATTTAACTGGAGATTTATATATTTATAAGATAGTTATTTAATAATAATAATTAATAATTAATAAATTTAATTCCTCAGTAAAAACAGCAGCTTGATATGGTTGTGGTATTTTAAAACATTCAAAACTTTTAGCTTTTTTAGCATATTCCCGCCCCGTCTCCAGAGGAGGGTAGTGAGGTCATCTCTCTGCACTGCATACATACACCTAATAACAGCTGATAGAAGAAACACGACCGAGCGAGAGAACCGGCGTTCAGCCATACATATGGGAAGACAAACACACTGAAAGAGGGACGAAACACTACAGAGCTAATAAAGAGCGGCGATGGTCATTTAACCCTTGTGCATTGTTCAGATTCACTGCCCTTTTGTTATGTTCGGGATGAAAACATCCACTCAATTAAACTGCTGTAAAAATCTGTCAGATTCATATTTTTTCTCAATTTATTTTGCATAAACCTGTTAATCAACTTCAGTCCTGATCAAAACTACCAAATGTTTTTTTAAAAAATCCAAGATTTTAACTCTTTAACTGCCAAGTTCATAAATGATGTCACTGATTTGGGGGAAAAAAACACACAGAATGACTTATTTTCAATATAAAAGTAATTGTGGCTGGATTTTTTTTATTTTTATTTTTTTAGTCTTTATAACAGTCTTGGGCATATCAAAGATTAGTAGCAACATCGGCTTTGATGCATTTTTAGTTTTTGTGCAGCATTAGATTTAATTTTTTTCTCCCTCATTTGTTGTTGGTGGCTGTTTTTGCCCCATTGACTTCCATTATAACAACATTTTTTGATTGCAAAGGCATGACACCATGTAATCATGCATTCTTGATTGTTTGTGGTTTTCCCTTTTGGGAAGAGGTAAAAATTTGTTATTTTTACAGTTGATCACTAGGTGGGACCATTAACCCTTTCGATAGGCCTGTGCAAAAAAAAAAGCTTAGTTTCTGGCTTGTATATGAAGCTATATGGAGTATAACAGCATATTATATTGTAGCACTGAGGGCTTCACATGCACTGCTCCAGAGATTCATCCAGAAAGCTCTCTGTACAGCACACACTCGGCTCCAGCGTCACACAGAGGACACAAGCAGCAGTCTACACACACACTAATGTACTGAACGCAGACAGAACTCTCTCTATATGAACTCTGAACGAGACTTTATCTGAGCAACACACAGACAGTAAAGCTCACGTCAAGCGCATTTCAATTGATTCCAATAGACTACAACACTAAAATATTTGCATAAACTTACAAACACTCATCCTAATTTAACTGATCCATTTTAATTAGACTGACCTGCTTTTTAACAGAAGATGTTAGAAGTATGTATAATTACAGTATGCCTTCACTACAATCCATTAAAACACTGTAGGCAGCTCACAAGGTGCAGAGACTGGGAATATAACTGAGAAAACATGAGGAACACAGGCCTGATTCAATACTTCAACCTGGATCTTTGAATAAAGACCTGCACAGGTGTGCCATGACACACACACACCCTCCATTCTCCATTAATGACGAGTGAATAAGACACACCGTGAGGTCAAACTCAATCCTGACGTGAGAAATCACACTCATTCACATTCATTGAGTGTGGAGATGGTCAAATCAGACTCTTCACTTTACTTGGCTCTTTCTCAGTTTTAACGGATGTGCTGCTGGTCTACATACACACGAGCAGAAACACCAGCTGAACACCAGCTCCAAACCTACATCTCCATCTCCATCTGGACGGTGATCTGCTGTGGAAGCATCAGCGGTCAAACACTGGAGCGGACAGCACTGGCCTGACCTCAAACGTGTTTAAATCACACCATGAGCAGCGTGCAGTGAAGCAGAGATGAGGATTGAGGAGAGTGAGAACCATCAGAAACTAGTTCACATGAACCCATCCTGAACCTGAACCTGTCATGCTGCAAACAGTTGAGACTCGTGGTACAAGCTGACAAAACCCTGTCTCACACACACACACACACACACACGGAGCGCTGAAGGTGTGTGTAGCAGCGCTGCTGTCTGCTCTCCTCCCCAGCCGTGTGGTCTGTTTCTCTCGGGGGGGGGCAGACTCTATAATTAAAGCAGCACATTGAGCTGTCTGTGTGTCACCTGCTGGCCTCACTTCTGCGCTTTCACTACACACTCTTTTACACTCATGGAAAGAGACCTTCACTGGTGTTCACACACTTCATGGAGCGCACACGTGTCGTGTTTGTTCTTTCTCTGCGGTCACTGAGCCCAGGGTCACATTCTCACATCTCAACTCTCCAACACGGGGAACATCTTGAAGCTCGTCTGAAAGCACACGGTTTTATCAGCGCTGAATTCACAGAGGCTGGCTTTCAGGCTCACGGTGGAAAATTCCCTCAAAAGAGCGATGTGTGAGTGTTAGGAGAGAAAACTGTCATTCACAAATGAAGGAAGCAGAACAGATGCCAGGCCGCTTGGCTCCTCAGACTGTCAAAGGTAGCTTTTCTGAACAGTCCTAGTAGTTCATGGTGCTTGTTCTGCTCCGGATGTGTCCTCTGCTCGTCTATGCTCTGCTCTTCTACTGAGCGCACGCGTGACACATCTCTGTTTCCGGTCATATTTCCCTCCTGTTGTCAGGGATCAGAAGAACAGTGTTCACTGATGTATTTTCCAGATAGATGTGTGAAGGACAGACTTGTGCCTGAGTAGCAATGACTATAAAAGTAAATGAGAGTTGAAAAAATCGGAGGATGCAAAGGTCACTACCTACATTTAAAACACAGAATAATTAATGAAATAATGAAGATTCCCCTCAAGGACATCTGATTGCTTTCCAAAAAATGATCATAAGCAGCACACTACACAGCAAGTCTTTTCCCCGTACCATGATGCATCTGTCTGACGCTTTTAAAAGCTAGAGCTGGAAATATTTCAAAGGTCAATCCAAGTCATGCAGATTAAAAGTGTGCTCAAGCCCTCAGTTTCTCAGAGAAGCAGCTGTTGAAAACATCCGTCCCTGGACGTCCAGCGCAGAGGTCAATCAGTTTAGCATTTACACCAGAACCCAGGAGCCGGCGTCTCACTGGAGCGGTGCAAGCTTCATTAGCCCAGGCTCTGGGGTCCTGATATATACTTTCAATTAGCTGAGCGTCGAGAGAGCCACCATTAACCCCTGCTATCACTGCGTTTAGCCCGGGCAGCTCATCGGCCTCCGCAAGCGACCGGACGGGTCAGTCATGTGGAACAGAGTGCTCTGGATCTCTCTCTCCGAATGTACTGAGAGCTGTACAGAGGAGGCAGAGGATCACTGGAGAGCGTACAGGACTCAGACACATCAGACGGACGGAGAGCGTACAGAAACACTTCATTCATCTGATCAGAGTCTCTCACAGCTCATACTGAACACAGCCAGGAGAATCACTCCCTTCAGCTCTTCTCAGGACACTGTGTTAAACAGTCTCCATCATCCTAACTTTGAGTCCTAAGCACCGAGACTCTTTCCTCCTCTCCATGTCAGCTCTTTGGATTGGTTTCTCCTGATGAAGCTCCATATGTGAGGGCCATTGGCCTGACTGAAAACCAATACAGATCATTTCTCACAGTACACCACTGATTATTCATCATTACGCCGGACATAAGCTGTCTTTTTTCACACGGGCTCTGATCAGAGCACCTGATCTCTAGCACGACCCAGGGGCCAAACAACTAATGACACACTTCTGATCAGCATTACAAAAACATGACATTTCAGCTCTAAACAGAGCTCAGAAGGCTCAGAAACACACACACACACACACACAGAAACAGACACACACGCACTCTCTCTCTCTCTCTCACACACACACACGCGAGACTCTAGGGTTCACAGTGGAGTGAGTCTGTGTTTTGTAGCTGGATCATGAGATGATCTGAGGTCAGCTGTGCAGCAGAAATGTTAGGTCTTCACTCCCAAAATACAAGAAACACAAGCAGAGACTAATGCAAACAGTCTCAATATTTAATCTTTTACTGGAATTTATGAAAATGTGAATAACATGCAGCAGAATATGACACAATTTAAGCTATTCCACACAAACATGAGAAACCGTTCAACTGAACTTGACTACATGATCACATTACATGAAGAGCTCAGAATGAGCCTGAGATACAGGGTCCACTAATGACCAGTGTGATGGGCATCATTAACAAGTATATAACCCTGACTTCACCTTTAGACACAGCTGCAATAACCCGTGTTATATAGACATCTTCATCATTATCTTTCGTTCTTTAAGAGCTGAAGGTTCAAGCAGGCTTAGAATAAGATCTGACTCTGGTTCAGACACAACAACAGCTTTATTCTCCATGAGATTTCCAGCTATAGCTGTGTCATACTGATGTGTACGATGAGGCCAAATCACTCTTAGTTCCTCCTCATACAACACCACAATGCTTCTCGCCACAACCTGATTCAGCAGTAATAGACATCTAGATTGATCTAGATTGATCGAGAACGTATGTGGGGTTTGCTTGTGTAGAAATGTGCATTCAGCACAGATCCTCTCTACTACCAAACCACTGATGATGTGTGTTCTGAGCTGCAGACCACAGACACGAGATCCACACACACCTGTGTCTTCCAGAGATCAGTTCTGGAGCGCAGAACGCCTGCTAACACTAAAGAGTGCACAAACACAGTCAGATCCAGTTTCCAGACGGAGGTTCAGTGTAACTGACACACAGCACCTGTTGCTGGAGGCCTTTTTGGATCATCTGAGGCATGAGAAAAACAATCATCGTTCCGCAAATGGATTTACACTTTAAACACACACACACACACACACACACGCGCTCCAGTGACACACCTGAACACACATGCAGAAGTGTTTAAGTGCTCACACGTTCACACAGAGTCACTCTGAATCCTCACAGGAGCGCTCATCAACACGCCGTCTCACCGGCGTCTCGTTCCTCTGTAAACCAGACATGTGTTTGCCCTGCAGGTGCTCCACACTCGAATCCTCCGTGACTTCATGAACTCCTCAGGCTTCATGAAAACAGATCCAGGTTCAAACAGCTCTCGTGCTCAAACTTCACGCTCTAATGTCAGCGCTTTAAAACGGAGAGGAGATTTGAGCACACGTTCTCACTCGCTGATTAAAGTGTTTTACTGCATGACAGGGAAAGTTAGACATCTGCATAGTAAGTGTGGAACCATTAACCCTACAATAACAGAAGTCATGGGTTTGGATATCACTTAGGTCTCTGCTTTGACAGACGGACACATCTAGGTCAGACTGGTAACCTGTCATAAATAAACTGATGGTCACACTACAACTGCAGACGACAGACACGACCTCCAGCAGAGCGTCTCACACGGATCCAGTGAATCTGAATCAATATCATCTCTCTGGTGTGACCGGTCCGTCCCGAATCAGTGCCATGCAGGTGTTGGGCTGATACAGAGGAACAACATTCAGGAACACAGCTGCTCTGTTGGAGGCTCTTAGTAGAATATCAACTAGATATTCATGAGCACAACTGGATATCGGGTTTAATTTCTGAGGTCGGAGGGGAAAATAAATGGACAATTTGAAAATTTCTGTACTTTTCTGGGATTTTTCCCCATCTTGTTACACGTGTGATATTCCCTACAAACAAACAAAAACAGTTGTAAACACGGTCTGTTTGCTTTAAACACAGCCAATCCACAGAATAATCTGAATAATCAAAACTCACTCTCGAGGAGATCTCTGCGATCTTCCCAATCAGACAGAATCGACTGACCCGTGGACCCATAGATATCACACGCACAGAGAGAAATTATACATCACCTACATTTGCAAGCATGATGGAATAAATGCAAATGGAATAAAAAGCAAAGCCTGTCTGTAAATATGAAATCATTAAATTCATCTTCAGCATAGCCTGGCTTTCAATTACTGCAGGATATTTCCCAGGGGCTGGTGCTGAATCTCCTGTGCTCCGTGTCTGATCATTCTCTCTGTCACCGCAGCAGATTCCTGCTCCAACACAAGAACACTTCCAGAAAACACCCAGAGGAAGAGGAGTGTAGGACGCAGATCTTCCCACAGGACGTCATTAGCTGTGTGTGCTGCCTGATCTGTATGCAGCGGGTCGTGTCTGGCCCACCGTAACCTGAATTAGATGCAGGAGATGAGCTCCTACGTGACCCCGCATCTCCCCCGGCAGGAGCCGAACGTGGGGACCAGAGGAATGGACACGGGTCCCCGGGGCCACGGCACGGAGAGGCCTACCAGTATGAAATGTAAATGAAATGTCAATTTGGTTTATCATTGAACTTTACAGTAATTCGACCTCAGGTCCAAAGGCCACAGGAAAAGAAATGCTAACAGTGACTCACAGAGGAGCAGAGTGAGACCTTAATTAAATCATGTAAAGATGACGGAGAGAGTTCGAGAGAGATCACTTGATGGTTAACTGGAGTTTCCTGAGCACTTTTCATGCTAAATAACTCAACTTCAGTTGGAATCAGGACTGAAGCATTCATGAAATAAACTATCTGCCAGCAGTAAGTTAGTGTTTTTAGCTCATGAGACAAAGCTAACTGTAAAGATGTGCTAGCACTGACTCACTCCACTGCGTCTCCACTTGAGCTCGACACATCGCGGTCAGGAACCGTTCTCAGCCTGGAGTTATCGCTCTATGAAATAAAACTGCAGACCGACAGAGTTACCCCAAATGCTGTCCCAACTAGTCAAACACTGCTGTCTGAACAAATAGTTTATTACTGAAATGTTAAGGCTTTGAGAGCTCCCAGCATGCACTGCAGGATGAATGAATTATGCAGTTGCTGTCTTATTGTTTTGTTGACCTCATTTAAAGATTGTTTTGTCATTATGTTAGTTATATGTTGTGCTCTGATGTAATCACATTTGTTGATAGCCACGGCTCTAGAGGTTAGTGTGTCCAGTATTGAGGCCTAGAGTATGTTCAACCACTTATATCTGTAACCTAGATATCTTATTGTATATAAACATTTGTAGAAAACAAAGATAGCATTGTCTATATATGAAACATAACACGTTTGTATTAGGAGCTCTGTCATCAGTCCCACAGTGGAAAACCAAAGCAAGTGGCTCAATTCTCACTCAAATCTGTCAGCCCTTTAACACATCACATATTTCAGCCATTTTTCTTCCAGCAAATGCCTTTCAGAGTCATGAAAGCCCATCCAATGTCAGCAATTCTGAACATGCAAAACAATTCACAGGCAAACTCCATCTTCTTCATGCCTGCGATACACAACCTGGAGTTCTCATGTGATATTCATTATGAACTGAATAAAGCAGACGACTCAAAAGATGTGTTGACTTCTCACTGATCTGAAAGCTTTTAGTCAGGATGAAACGGCCGAACACACACGTGTCCCTCTGCGCTCAGAATGAAAGGGCTGTGAAGGAGGTCACAGCTCTGTGTGTTTCTTTTGCATACTGCTGTTTACTCACCTGTGCTCATGAAGCATGTGTGACACCTGGGATCCAGTTTCACCGTTGTTCTGACACGCTAAAAGAAAGAAAGACCTCAATAACAGCCGTTAGACTTCACTCTCTCTGTGAGGAGTCTCATCTGCTCCATATGTTGCTCACCACATGCTTTCAATAACGAAACAGACACAAAGAAAACACTCCACCATGGACCCAGTATCTGATATGTTTGTCTTATTAGGCTGCTTGGACTTTTAAAATAGGCCAGTGTCAGAAACGTCCTCTCTCAGTTAAATATGAAACCTGAACTTTCTTCTGCTGTTTGTTGTGTGGTGACAATGTTATCCATCAAATGCACTTAGTTCTTATTCCGTTGCATGTCACAGCATCCTGAACGATCTCTTCCTCTCAGCTGTAGTTAATCCAACCGTTATGAAAACCGTGCTGATGAACTCCGACCCTGCACTGCATTTCTGAAGATCAGCTCTGTTTATTTAAGCTAAATAAACCTGCATGAACCCTCGGTTTTCATTCAATTCACAAACATCTCGTTGCAGAATGGATAAAAAGAGATGTGGCCCAATTACACAAATTTACATAAGCAGCAATTTGCTCTGAAGGTTTTTTCCATGTAATTTCATACAGCTGTTTAGATGTTAACTTAATCAGACACTTTGTTGTCAGAAAATACCCGCTATTCAAACAACAGATTACAAACAGGTGGAGACCGCGGTCCATTGTCATTATAAGACCAGGCAGAGAACAGAGACAAGTACAGGTCCAAGTAACCATGTTTTGATGATGGGCAATTAGATTTTCAGTTTAATTCATTATGCCACATTAGTTGACTGATATCTTATGTCCTTTATACAGACGTTTAAATCTTTACAGATTTGTCCTCTGAAGATGGATTTCATGTAGTAAACCTATCCAGAAAATCTCTCGAGCGACACACTGCGGTCACATCTGCAGACTCATGTAATACACTCGCACGCTTCAACGATCATCTCCATCACTGTTTTCAACTCACTGTTATAGTTTAGTTTAGTGTGTAATCTACTTACTAACCAATAAAATAAAATAAACTTTAAATTACAGTGAGGTGCAGCTCCCTCACAGTTAACTTTAATGTTCTTAGTTAATGTGTGTGAGTAACTTGTATTTGCGTCTAGACACTTGTTTGTTTGTTTTTGAACTCATTAACTACAGTTCAAAGGAATTTCCTCAACAGCTCAGTCTGTGACGTAAGAGACACAACAAGGCAGCAAACAAACAAACTCAACCATTAGTAAAGAATAATCAAAGAAAAGCCAACTTCACTCTCAAACTACAGCAGGTCCAATGCTAGAGCCTTGAGGCACACCAAGATAAAGCAAACCATTCAAACAAATCAGAAATAAATAAGGTTTTCTCTGGTATAGCTAAGTGCACTTGACTGGTCCAGTGAAGGTCCAGCAGTCATCACTGTGGGCATCTCTGACCATCAGGTCTGTTCCAGTATCGCACAATCCTTTCTGAGCTAAACTGATCAATGAAAGTGAAGTAGTAGCTGTAGGCTTCATTACTGTCCACAGACAGAGTTAATGAAACATTATTTATCTACAACCTTTTATTTTCCAGGCCCACATTTGCTGAACTTGCTGGGACACGGATGTGTGAAGATGTCTAGTGAACTCTCTCATGTAAACACACCGAGATCAATGTCAAAACTCTCTTCCTAAACAACTGCTGAAGGCTGTGTATGATCCGCTATATCAACGTCCCTTGATGATTTAGTTTTGGTGTTTCATGAGCCTGTCAATGTTTATATGTACAATACACACGTATATGTCCAGGTGACCTATGAGACGAATGACAGGTGAAGAGAATCACATTAACTATCAACCATCTGCTAATAACACACACAATACTGACTGCTTTCATTCTCAACACTACATCTATTAGCCATGTGATGACAATCCAGTTAAATTTATCCTTCAGTGGCTGTCATTAAGAAACAGTCTTATATGTCATTTCTAGAGTACAGATGTCTTCTGTATGGACAGGTTTGGTTATATTTCTAGAAAGATCACATACTCCAGTGTCAGTGGGTATAAACAGCTCAATACATTACAATGAAATGACTCTGAGACAGAGATAACACACATCAAGTTATTCCAGTTACCAATGACAGAAGACACCAGTACAACAGTAGGACAAGTAACCTGAGGAAATGTAGAAGAGGGAGAAACTTCTGAGACTGTCAAAGCAGAGTGTGATTTTAGCATCACTAGCGTCACTAAAGTGAACTGCAAACATTTCCTGATCACACTTCCTGTTTGCCGCTTCCTGTCCCCAACCTCACACCATTGGCTGAGTCAATGATAATGTGTCGGTCTGCTCAAGACAAGGGTCAAATCTGCTTCTACAGAAACCAGAGGCTGCTATATTGTCAATGTGTCACTCCTCTGCGTCACATTAGAAGTGACTATATTAAAACAACCTCTTATTGTTTCATATTCTGGCATATGTTTATCAGTGTGATTGTGTTCTGGAGGCTCTCGGTCAGTGTGTGTCCTGACTGATATCTGTGATGTCATATTCCAGTCGCTGACAGACATCATTGTCCAGGTGTATGACTGACCTCCTCAGCACAAACAGATCTCTGTTTTAAAGCAGATATCGTCAGCATACGGAGAGATGATCACTGGGACGTGAACAATAGAATAAGAGGGACATGGAAGTCCCTTTAACCTGCAAGCTGCGTACATTTTGAAGTAATCATTCCTCAGTCACACAGCCTGTTTTATTAAGTTAGGAGGTATAAACACATAGCTAAAGTGTGGAAATTAACCTGCGTTCTTCAACAGATAGCATAGAAATGGGACTTCATGAGCCACACACGCATCACTCTTCTTTGAGAACCCTAGAAATAGCTCACCTAAAGCTGTCCGTCCACATTATGGCAGGTAAACAAAGTATTTCAACAGAACTAATGACACACATCTGCTGTAGAAGAGACAGTTCCCCGTCCTGCTCATGTTTCATCCCCTGGGGAAACAAACTCCCGCCCCACACCTCGACACACCTAGAACCGGTTCCAGATCACAGCTCTCGCTCAGGCAGTAAACAGAGCGGTGCGTGACAGAGCGGTGCTATGAGCCACCAGCCATGTCTTATACAACAGTGTGAGTCAGCATCTGACAAAACACAATGACTCATATCAAACAGATGAAGGAGGCGAGAGGCGGAGACACTCTAATCCAGCCGGAATCAGCGCGGAGGAGGCGGGATCCGGCGCGGGACAAACAAGATTCAGGACACAAACAGCATGAGTCAGAGCGGCGTGTGAGCGGCGTGTGTGTCAGACAGCGGGAAACCCCGCGAAACAGAGGAGAGAGAGCGCCAAAACTAGCCCTGCTCCATCTCTCCTCACAGACCCTGATCCCAGCAGCGCATGAGGAACATTCACCTCCCCTCAGTTTCACTGCACTTACAGAAACACACACACACACACACACACACACAGCTCAACTTACATCAGCAAAGGCAGCACAAATTCTGTCCCTACACACACAAAAACATGTTTGATTCCAGGGGGGAAAACAGAAAAGCAAAACACAAAATGCTAACAGACAGCTGTGATGACAAAATCCAGAAGAGAATAAGATCTGGGGTACATATAAACTGATGACATTTATGAATTACACACACACATACTGAAAACACAAGTTTTAAAGTGGTTATATGTATTTTTAAAACTATGTTTGTAGTAGTCAGGTTAAACAATTAATTGCGATTAATCGTATCCAAAATAAAAGATGTGTGTGTGTACTGTGTATATTTATTATGTATATATAAAAACATGCATTAAGTATATATTTTAAATATATAATATAAATGTATATATTTATTGTTATTGTTATATAAATACATTATAAAAATATAAATATATTTAATATACGAAAAATCTTAAATATATACATGCATATGTTTGAATATACATATCTATAATCTCTTGATTAAGATTGAGTCTTCAGCACAAAAACAGACGAACACTGCTTTAGCTCTTATTCTGTCCACACAGCAGAAGCTGAGGATACGGCCGGCTGTTATAACAGACAGACTTCAGGAAGAAGAGACTGTGTTACGTGTGATCAAGCAGAGAATCAGTGCTTAAACATCAACTGACTTCAGTACTGAGAAACATCATGACTAACTACAGATACATCATCGCCTGTGAGGCTGTGTGTGTAGCAGACGCAGTGCTCACACACACACACACTCAAGCACACACACACACGCACTCACACACACACGCTCACACACACACACGCTCACACACACACACAGACACAGACTCACACACACACACACGCTCACACACACACACACACACACACACACACACACACGCTCACACACACACGCTCACACACACACGCTCACACACACACACACACGCTCACACACGCTCACACACACACAGACTCACACACTCAAACACACACACACACACACACACACACTCACACACACAGAGACATGCACACACACATGCTCACACACACATACCACACACTCAAACACACACACCACACGCTCACACACACACTCACTCACACAGAGCAGTTAAAGAGTGAGGACCATCAGTAGCACAGACTCATGTTTTACACAGATATGATCCTCATGAAGTGCTTTGAACGGCTAGTCATGCACCACATCAAGTCTGCATATCTGTCCAACCGCTCGACCGATGATGCCATCTCCACTACCCTCCACTCAGCACTCACACATCTGGACAAAAGGACTCATATGTCAGAATGCTGTTCATTGACTTCAGTTCAGCATTCAACACAATCATCCCTCAACAGCTCATCTACAAGCTGAGTCAGCTGGGGCTCAACACTTCGCTGTGCAACTGGCTGTTGGACTTTCTGACTGGAAGACCTCAGGCAGTACGGGTCGGCAGTAACACATCCAGCACCATCACACTGAACACTGGGGCCCCCCAAGGATGTGTGCTGAGCCCCCTCCTCTTCACTCTGCTGACCCACGACTGCACACCGTCACACAGCTCCAACCTCTTCATTAAGTTTGCGGATGACACGACTGTGGTGGGCCTCATTAGCAACAAGGATGAGACAAACTACAGGACCGAGGTAAGCCGCCTGTCCGGGTGGTGCAGTGACAACAATCTGTCTCTGAACGTGGAGAAGACGAAGGAGATTGTTGTAGACTTCAGGAGAGCACACACTCAGCACGTTCCTCTGACCATCAACGGTGCGGTGCGACTGTGGAGAGAGTAAGCAGCACCAAGTTCCTGGGTGTGCACATCACAGAGGACCTCTCCTGGACTGAAAACACTGCAGCACTGGCCAAGAAATCACAACAGCATCTATACTTCCTCCGCAAACTGAGAAGAGCCAGAGCCCCACCCCCCATCATGTACACCTTCTACAGAGGCACCATCGAGAGCATCCTGTCGAGCTGGATAACTGTGATATGGGGCCTGCAATGCCTCCTGCCGAAAGACTCCGCAACGCATAGTGAAAGCAGCTGAGAAGATCATTGGTGTCTCTCTCCCCTCCCTCCAGGACATTTATGGAACACGTCTCACCCGCAAAGCCCACTGCATCACAGGTGATCCCACCCACCCCTCACACAGCTTCTTCAGTCTGTTACCATCAGGGAGGAGACTGCGGAGTCTCCAGGCCAGGACCAGCAGACTGAAGGACAGCTTCATCCACCAGGCTGTCGGGAAGCTGCACTCACTCCCGAACTTGCTCCCCCTCCCCTCTTCTGCCCCAAGCACCACTGAACTATGACCCCCCCCCCCCCCCCCACTAATATACGATGACATGCACCAGTCACTTTGTGCAGCATTGGTCTGCTCACTACCTCATTCAGCATGGAACTGACGTCATTCCACTACCTCGTCAGTCAGTTAAATAAAATAACTGCTCTTGAGCCCTTTGCCACTTTAATCAGACTTAATAAGCTTTTGTTTTTGCACTAAATAATCTTTTATCTGCACTGTTGTTCACTTCATTGATCTGCCTTTTGCCTTGCGCTGCTTTATTTATCTTAATTTTTAATTTTATTATGTCTTTTTTTTACATTCCCTTATTGTATAGTTGTATCTACATTTTATATTTGGTCTAGATTTTTAGGCTTTAATGTTAATGTTATCTGTGTGCACCGGGGGTTTGAGAGTAACGCAATTTCGATTCTCTGTATGTATGTACTGTACATGTGGAAGAATTGACAATAAAGCAGACTTGAACTTGAAATTGACTGATCAAAGTGATGTCACAGAAGTATTGAGGTAACACCAGACTCCTCCTAACCTTCAACCTCAGGGTTCATGTTCATTGGTAAACTAAAAGAGAGACTCTCCACATCCAGAGAGAATTGAAAACAAATAAATATCAATCTTAAAATCATAAAACAAGTTGTAAAATAAATTGTGCCTTTAATACCAGTGTAATCAGTAACAAGAACAGACTGAAGCCTGGCACTGTCTGAAGCGCTCCTGCTGAACAGATACGACACTGTCAGCGCTTCTCAACACTGATCTTCAGCCAAACTCAGACATTTACAGGATGTAGAGCAGGTTTATCAGGATAAAAGCTGTGTGGTCAATCACGTGTGAAGCAGACAGAGATCTGAGTGATTTTACAATGTAAGATCCATCACAGTTACAGCCCTTTAATCACAGACACGTGCTTCAAGATGCTTCCAGATGGCCACGCTGGGGTCAGAGGTCACCAGCCTCCTGCTTGAGGTGAGAGAAACTTCTGAGAAGAGCTGTGGAGAGAGGAGTGTCAGCTGGACGTGAGGATCTCTGAGACAGTCATCAGTCTTTCAGGAGATCTTCCACTGTCCTCCACCCAGATACTGACACATGCACACTCCTTCAGGACTTCTCTAAAACACACACGCTCTCTTCTGAGGGTCGGCTTCACACACGGACCTCTAGAGATCTCCACAGATATAAGTGTGCAGATCACCTTCACTCATGACATGCTCATGTCCTGAGCTTCACAGTAAATAACATCTGATAACTGCAGAGGAAGTCCATGTTCTCAAGATACTGTAAATAAATGAGCTATTAGGATCAATGACTGCTGCTGGTGGGCTTCAGAGACCCTCAGAAACACCTTTAATGAGTTCTCTGTGATATTACTGGAGCAGCTCGCTCAGCCGGGCGAGTCCACTTACTGCTCATTATCAGACGCTAGCGTCATTAGCCCTGTTCTCCAGACTGCAGAGAAGGTGACTGTAATAGCTCAGGCTTTCACTCGCAGAGGTTTAAACAGCTCTCAGGCCGCCGGAGATGATGACTTCAGATTGGGGAAATTGCATTATAATGGATCATATCTTGGAGAGTTCGGAGGAAGCAGATTTGTGGTATTTGTTGGCACATGGGTGTGAAAGAGAAGTTAGCAGGAGTTTGAGCCGCAGTGCTGCAACCCTAACCCTACCCTTACAGTAATGCAAATACAGTAATAATGTGTTATAGTCATATAGTCATTTTCAAACGATGTGTGCTTTGACTTCAGTTGTTTGAATATTCAATCAATAACCAGAAATAGTTTGTTTCCTTCACTTATTTTAAAATCACTAAGGTAAGAAATGCACTTTCATTAGAGAAACATCCCACCTTTAATAGTTGAGTATATTTACAGTACAAACCTAATGAACTATACTTAAAAAATAAAATAAAACAATGGTTCATTAATCTTAAAAGAGGTCAAGTGTTCAAATTTCAGCTCATATCTCCCAGCCCTGCATCCCAGAGTCCTTCTCTCACAGTTTAACTGAAGAACTAGCGTGAGCAACTAGCAGTCGTACTCTCCAGAACAAAGAAGACCAACACACCTTCCAGAACTGAGCAGTCTCGAAGAGAGAGAGAAAAGACAGACAGACAGATAACTAACGTTTTAAGGCTAGTAAGTTTATTCAGCTGGACTCAGTTCTTTACTTCCCCTTGTGAGACCCACACACACACACACACTTTCTCAGTGGATCTAAGCAAGGCGACCTAATTCGATCAGGTTTCCTCACATGGACGAGGAACAGCAGCCTGAGCTGAAGTAAAGCTGTGTTCATGATGATGTCCTCACCTGTCCTTCAGGAAGTCCACCACGCGTGTGAAGTCAGCGACGCAGTACTCTCTCTTCATGTCCATCAGCACACTGTCAGACGCAGACTGCACCGGCACATGGAGGAAGCTGTAGACCCTCGGGTGCTGCAGGACTCGACCCATCTCCTGAGGAACAACACAGGACATCATCCTTCTGAATGAGCAATCATTAATAATCATTAATAATCATGTGCTGTAATCATAAGCACTACATGGCAGTCAGTACACTCTTGTATCTTCTGTCTGAGCCTCCCATCACAGATATCTTTTACTAGCACTGGCAGAATAATCTTTGCTTTATTACACTCAAGCAAAGAGGGCCTTGGAATAATAACATGATTATTAAATACAGTCTAAAGCAGAGAAGGTAGAAACCTAGCATACATTTGCATTCTAATAAGCTAAATCATTTCGCTTGTAAATGTCTCCATGTATCACCTTAATTCAGGGAAAAACCCATCATCTGACCAGTTATCATCCTGAAGACGGATCTAAACATCTCTGCTTAGGAGCACATGTGACTCTGGGCAAACATCGCTATCCCTGGAGTACACACACAACCTTTATTTCTGGAGATACTAATATACACTATATACCACATGTACAGCAGTTTACAACTGTTGATGAAGGGTCAAGCAGTGTGTACGTGTGTGTGTGTGTGTGTGTGTGTGTGTGTGTGTGTGTGTGTGTGAGTGTGTGTGAGTGTGTTCTTGCTTTTTGTATCATATCAGGACACAACTCTGTATAATGACATGGGTATGACACAGGTATTACAAGGAGAGGGTGACTTATGAGGACATAACCCATGTCCCCATTTTTCAAAACACTTATAAATCATACAGAATGAGTTTTTTTGAGAAAGTAAAAATGCACAAAGTTTCCTGTGAGGGTTAGTGTTAGGTGTAGGGTTGGTGAAGGACGATAGAATATACAGTTTCTACATTATAAAAACCATTACACCTATGGGATGAACACACTTTACACAAAAACAAACGTGTGTGTGTGTGTGTGTGTGTGTGTGTGTGTGTGTGTGTGTGTGTGTGTCTGAGTGTGTGTAGGTTCAGAGTGTGTTAAGAGTGTGTCGCTCACATCACTGGTTCAGAGTAACTCATTCTGAGTGCACGAGCGCAGGGTTAGCGTTTCAGAGTTCATCTGTGAGTGCTCAGAGAAACGGTCACATCAAACACAACTCAGAAAAAACATCTACGCTACATTCCTGTGTTTTTGTTCCTGTGATGTGAGAACACAGAGTCTTTCATTTCACTTCCCCAAGAGAGGAAAGCTCCGAGCAGATCCAGGTCATCAGTAAGGTCAGAGAAGCAGTGTGATGTGTGACATATCTATATCTGAATAACAGAGATCAAGATGATAAATGACTGGGAAGCACATCTAAACTCTCCAAACAGAGAGCTGAACCACCAGACATCAGCAGAACACACCGAGACCCCCCATCTACACCAACCCCACCGAACCTCACATCTGCATCATCATCATCATCATCATCTCACTGTGAGGAAGACCATGACCCTCCGCAGCTGGACACCCCACACACACCAAAAATCCTTTCACACTAGTGATGTGTCGTTTGTGAACGAATAATGATGAGCTACTCAACCTCGAGCCAATAGCCTTCGAGTATGAGATCTAACGGAGCATGTGATTTGTTGAATGTAGTGAACGAATACGCCCTTCACTAAACGAGTTTCATACAAGTCTAAATTGTCTCTGGTCTGAACGAGATCTAGAGATAGCGTTCATAAACTAAATTACCGCACTGGTACACGTCGTTCGTGAATGAAATTAACTGGTACATAGCTTATCTCATTTGTGAGCAAAATTTATGAGAGTAAAGAGGGGTCAGTTGGCTATTTAACGTGTCAATCTCAAAAAAAAAAAAAAAAAAAAAAAAAAAACACAGAGCGCAGTTATAAGTACTGTGCACATACGCTTGTTTTCATATTTAGCATACACAACATAACTCCACGTTTAATCCCCGATTTATGAATGTGTATATAACAATTAAAGTGCTAATTAGGCTAGAAAACATTATGCTTTGTTCATCTGAACAACCTAGACTTTATATATTGAAAGCTATTATGCACACATTTTAATAAAGCCAGATTTTGTTTTTGTCACAAGTGAACTTAAGACACTCTTTTTGGCCACCTGGTGGTATATTTTGTGTAATACAAATAAATGGTCACTGAACGAATCAGTGAAAGAATCTGAACTAATAATTGTTGTGAACGAACTGAAAATGAACAAATCTCTTGAAAGAATCGTAATATCCACCACTATTTCACACTGCACATCAGACCCAGCAAATTGCAGGAACATTTCCGGGTCACCTTCTGTGTGAACACAAACACGTCCCGGGATTGATTCCAGGACTGATCCCGGGTCAGGGAACTAGTAACATTGCTGGGTTCAGTCCTGGAACGAGCGCTGTGTGAACAAAGCCAGAACTACTGCAGTAAAGAGTGTGTCATAGAGATGATGTGTGTTATCACACGACTCTTTTACCAGGTGTTTTGAAGGAAGATCGCGAAAGATGTTCATGATGAAGAAATATGTGCAAACTGTAATGAAGCAGAGATCAGTTAGTTCATCACTTTCTGCGCTGACACTGAGATCGTTCACCAGCTTTAGTGAAAGTATAACGTGCGTAGTGTTTTCGACTCGTACATTACACGTCACGCCCTGATGTCACGTGTCTTTACAGGTTGAGTGTGAACGCACACACAGATTCCAGGTAATCACTGGCAGTGTGAACAACATCTAGTGACCCGCGAACAATTGCTGGGACACATTACCGGTGTATTTTCAGGAATATCAGTGTGTAAGGGGCTCAACATGTGCTTCGCACGACTGCAACTAAGATTTGTTCTGTTGTTATTAATGCTTTAATTCTTCAAGTGACAGTAAATACATGCAGACCTCAGTTTAGAGAGCAGTGACTGAAGAGCAGTGCAGATAAACTGAGCACTTACACTGAGCGAGTGTCACATGATCACAGACGTCACTACACAAACACTGGCAACTACAGAGTTATCAAATGAAAATAAATATGAACTATAAATACAAATTGAAAATGGAAAGAAAGCAACTACCTAGGTTTAAGAATGTGATTTAATCCTGACCTCTTGACCTGAGCTTCTCACTTCATCCCTTTGGATGAAAGCCTGTGCTAGATGCATGAATGTTAACAGGTACTAGGGTGCTAGTATTTAACAGTTACTCCTCGTTAAAGAGTTAATGATGCTGCGCTCACCAAACGTGATGAGACTGATATTCAATGGCTTCTTCTGTGTTGTGGTCATCATCTCACACTGCTCATGATCACTGGACAGTTACTATACTTCATCCTCAAACGTGCAAGATTATTTCTCTAAAGTGTTGAATATTCAGTATGAGAATATGGCCATTAACTGACAAAGAGAAGCGTAAGCACTTTAATTTCCGAGCAGATGCTCACATCACTCTGGAGAATCAGATCTGATCAGACACAATAGCAGGAGAAACACACGAGCGTTAATTAACAAACGTAATTATTCTTTCTGCTGTGTGTCCTGCACCTTGTAGCCCGGAGCATCATTTAATATTCATGTTACTGGCTCCAGGAAAACAATCATTCATGCACTTATGCTAATGTGTGCTCAGAGCTCATTAGAGACGGGCCGCCCACAACTCTGATCAGCCAATCACATGTCCCGTGTGCTGAGGGGGAGGGGCTCTCGCAGAAGAGATGAGTGACAGCTGAGCAGGGCAAGATGAGAATTATTTAACTGTCTATTGAGAGACACATCAGTCCATTGATGATGCTCTCTCTCTCACACACACAATCTCTCTCTCTCACACACACGCGCACTCACACACACACACACACACACACACTCTCTCTCTCTCACACACACAGCAGATCCTCCATCACAGCAGGCGTCTGATCCAGTCATCACAGCTATGTCTCTCAGAAGAGTTTCTCCTCGGCTCATTTCTTCACACAAATAAAGCAGAACAGGAACTGAACACACTAAACCAGCTCCAGCTCACACACGTGCCACATTCTCTACAAGCTCCACACATATGAAAGTTTACTTTGTCTTCAGAAGCCAAGCATGTGTTTAGTGTTTGTGTGTAAATGACTGTCAGTTCTCCGTCAGAGACATGACTTGTGTGCTATATTTCACACGTGTCTGCATGAGAAACTGAATTAAACGTATTCCCTGAACGTCTGTAGCAGCTCTCAGATCTCATTCACATCTTGTCATCGATGAAGCAAGTTCAAACACGAGAAAGTGTGAAGGAAATACACAACACTCTTTATCCATCCATTAAATGGGTGGTTGATTGTGATTTTTTTTTCATGTTAGATAGTGTGTAATGTTGCTGTTTGATCATAAACGATATCTGCAAGATGATGCTGAGAGTTCACTGCAAGCGGAGATATCAACTTCTACAATTCTGGCAGTTTAATGCCTACAAACACGGCTGGTAAGAGACTACAACGAGCTTCTTCCTGGGTCTGTTACATCACGAACCCAGATAAACCCCGCCCCCGGGAACACTGAACAGAGGGGGCGTGGCCATGCTGCGCTGCTTTAGAGAAGAGGAAGAGAAAACTAGGGCTGCACGTAAAAATCTGTGCATACATGATTCACGATTGTGTCTTCTAACCATTCTAATGGATTCACAAGTTTCACAATGTTCTCAATACTGTTCCTCACGTCTGTATCTCTCTCTTTCTCTCTCATTTAGATCATCAGATCAAACTGTTATACTCTTATTTCCACAGAGCAATGAGAAGCGGTATACACATGACACATGTACAGTTGCAGAGCTGTATTAAAGCTTTAATCAGGATAAAACCGTATATTAAAAGATGGTTTAGCTAATCACAACACACTGAGCCAGCCGACCAATCCCAGCCCATCGTGTGTTTCTGAGGGAGGGGCTTCATAATAACTGGAAATAAATCGAGGCGTTTGTCTAAGAAGATCGTGTGAAATAATGTCACGTGTTTCCAAATGTTTTGGTAGAGAATAATAATTTGGACTGCAGTATTCTTTTATTGCATTAACCTGTTAACTGTCACTCACGTTTTTGAAGATAGACATGAATGTGCATGATACAAACCTAAATTTGTATAATTCATGACTGAAAACATTTTGTAACATGATTTTGATGTACCATTTACATGGTAATACAATGTCTGATTTTAAAATGGGTTTTGAAGGATGAATTTTGAGATTTTATGTTTTCAAGTGATATATAACTTCTGATGATTTCTAAAATGTGATAGAGAAAAAGGCAACGAGGAAGTCTTTTTTTTAAACAAAGGTCAAAGCTCCTTTTGTAATGTAGATTTCTGAGGGTGCACTCTTGTCATAAATTCATCTATTACTTTTCCTACATAATTTTTAACAAAAAATATTGGTAAAATATATATTTGGGAGTCTTAGACCTTTCCAACGATATATAGTTTGTCAAGATTAGATTAGATTTGATTGTAATATAGTATAGTCAACGTAGGTGTCCCGTATACGGGACGGGGTGACATTTAACAGGTTAAACTCTAGTTAAAAACATATACAATTATTGAAGTCTGTGTATATGTGTTGGTTTTGAACAAAAATTATTCTGAAGTACATTATTAATCAATAAATATCATTACAATTTCTCACACAACAATTAAAAGAATGCGATTTCCCTGAACTTCTTGAGCTGGATGTAATTCCTGGTGTTGTTTCTAGTCTCACCGCATGCTTCTGAAGTGTTTCTCATATAATCTTTGTTTGATGACCGAGCTGATACAGTCAGTCTGAAGGAGTCTCATCTACTGGCCATGCTTCATCAAGCCCCTAATGAACAGAGTCTCTGGCGGTTCATTAATATGAAAATGGCCTGTGTTTGAGAAGAAATGAGCGGCCGCTCCAAACACAAATGGTGCGAGTCTCCAGAGCCTGAGCTTTAACTGAACTGTGAATGTTCACACATCTCTAGACTCAAGGACAGACAGCGAGAGGCTGTTCACTTCCCTCACACCTTCATTTCATTTCTCTAATTTGCATCAGGGTTTAATTAGCCCCAGTTTAGTCAGGCATAACTATCAGTGTGATCATGACTGGGGTTACTGACCTGAGCAAACGAATGATTCTTTACTGTGTTACTTTAAGACCTGGCCCTAGAAGCCTACATGAGCTACATGATGTTCTTCAGTGAGACCCGAGAAGATCCACAGAACATCACTGGAGGGAGATTATATTATATGGCATTAACTGGTGATCATTTTGGAGGGCCTGAAGCAGTGTTATTTATTAACGTTTCTCCGATGGCATATTTTGACTCTGTTCTGTGATCAACTACCACAGATAAACCCATCAGCTGACACTAATGCTGAAGAAACAACGGCACTGTTTATTAAACTGATCCTCTGGTCCTCTTTACTGCCACAGAACCAAATAAACATGAATCAACGTCTTACTGAAATTAATCATGTCTCAATCAATCTATGTGTTGATCCTGAATTTCATTTTAGACCAGATCTGATTTCTGTTTTACTGTACAGTAAACAGCCCTGAAAAGCAGAATTAGCGAGAATTATTCCCAAAAAGAGGGTGAGCGAAGGAAAGCGAGACGTTGAAACACAAGGTCATCAGGCTAATCATCTGGAGTCTGTTCCTTCTAGTGATCAAGGTGTGCTGAAGATGGTTTTCATGTGGTCCCTTCATTAGCTGACCGTCGAGGGTGCTTCACTGAGAGAGCACACTACAGTGGATCACGCTCTCGTGTCGCTCTCAGAAGGGCTTTCAGTGATGACTTCCTGTGACCCGCCGCACTGAAGCAGATGTGAATTAAACATCCTGGCCACCAATTAAAAGGCTCTTCAAAAAGAAAAATGTGAAGGCTAATGTATCCCAGTACATGATGAGTGGTGTGACGAGTCCCTCGTTACTTCCACTAAGACTGGTCAGTGGGTGTGGTTGGAAGGCTCGTCAACGGAATTGTGTACACCTGTTCCTTCCCTATATAGTGTCAGCTCTGTTTGGTGTGGAGGGTGAACTCCCGGTTGTTTGGTTTTGCTTTGGCTATTTTGAGGTTATGATTAGTTTAACTCGGTTCTGTTGGATGCTTGGAGCATTCGTTTGTTTGAAGGAATCGTGTTTTGGTTTGTTGATTTCTTATTTTATGTTCTTTATTTATATTAATAAATATCTTTGTTGCAACATACCAACCTGACTATGTCCTCCTTCCCATTTGTCACGGCTTTGAGCCGGTCGTGACAGTGGACACTACTGGCCTGGAGGTCAAGGCTCGGATGGAGATCAGGTGGAGCGGTGAGCACACAAAGCTTGTATCTCAGTTTAAGGATGTGATCTAAGAGCCTGTCTTTGGATTTCTGCTGCCCCACAGCTCTTATGGTATTCATGTATGGTACAGCGGGTCAACCGGCGGGTCAGATGTCATGACTGCATAATGAAGCGATACGCTCTGGTTTTGGAAAAGCTACATCTTCAGGCCGCCAAGTTTTGCTTCCTGGAATAAGATGACATCAAAGAGAGATTTGTGTCATCAGCAGCACATTAAAGTGAAAGCTGCAGCTCTTCCTCACACTCGCTCCGTTCATCAGACTCCGTCACACAACCTGATCATCCAGCGTTCATCACTGCGTTATTCTCATTAGTGTTCATGCATCACTCCTAAACCCTGAACACAAGCACTATATGAATACATTTCTACATCTGCACACCTGTCGAAAGCACATTTTCTCTGCGTGTGAGAGCTCAATTATCAGTGCTCGAGAACCGTTTTCTTCAGAAAGAGTCAATTCTGTAAGAGACAGGAAGGTGTTGTTCTCTCTCACACCTCACTGATCGGTTCTGTCCTGTCTGACAGTGCTTCTGCCGTTCCAAACGCTGAACAGAGGCTCCATTAATCACACACCTGCTCTGCTAAACACCTCTAATGCTGCTGAATGACTCTTCAGAAAGAGACAGCGCGGCCTCCAGAATCACACAGAGCCTCCACTCGCAGAAACACTTCAGAGCCTGGAAATGGAGGAGATCTGGAAGAGTCAGGGGACGTGTTCTGATAAGAGGAGGAAACTTCTAGTGTTAACTAAATGACTTAAATCACCTTGTGATGATTTAGAAGATGGAAGCATGAGCTGGTGATTTCAGCCCCTCTGTCTATATGTGACGTGATCTCTTGAGAAACCTCATTCTTACAGAGACGCCCGCTGAGTGAACACTACACCGTCTGCTGCTCGTGTAGAAGTCAGTGGAGAGCGTCAGTCTCTTGAAGAAAGAAGAGCAGCACTGATCGTGAACTTGTGCTCCGCTGCTTCCCGTCAGACAAACACACGCATCAGAGCAATGACATGCAATTAAACATACTTGCTGAGCACGTGGAAATGAAATCAGGACCAATAGTCCAACGACGGAAATTAGCACATAAAAAGAAATAACCGTCCTCTAGCACGTATACAAGCACGCCTACGTTTCTAATTAGCATTTAATTGTTATTCCTTTTCATTTAGGGGAAAAAATCATCACTTTTTAATTTGAATGTAACAGTGCATAAACGTAAGCTATACATCGGGGGACAAAATTAGAACCTCAATTAACCCTCTGCAAATTAAAACTGCTTCTCCCAGCACTTCTCTGCATCTGGGGCTCAGAGGAGGAACGCACTGCATTCTGGGTATTGTTCTAGAATGAGTCGATGCTACAGTCACTCCTGTGTGCTACAGATCAACCATAATCATACAAGAGACAATTTAGGGCTGCTCACACAAACAAGAGGACAACAATCTATCTACACTAAAACTACTCAGACACTGTGATCACTTGCCATGTACTAGAACATATCATATGGTACACAATTGTATTGAAAAGCTGGGTTATAATTAAGCATTTAACACAGCTTGCCCTCCTGTCAGATGCGTGTGCTGCTTAAAAAGTTTTACTCAGTGCATAACTTATATCTTTCATTTGATCTGCTTTTACCAAGAGTCCCACCCCCAGCAAACCAAATTAAAAAATAAATGCAAACAAAAAAAAACACAAGTATTTTTTCCACTTGCCACACTGACTCTATACTGAAACATGGCTCGAGTGTGATCATTTTTGTGTGACGCTGTGCTCCTAGTGTGTGATAGTAATGTTTTATCTGCTGCAAGATCTTAAGAGTGAAGTGCACTATGGGTAGTCAAGCGGTTAGTAAGAGGACGGGGACGCACCTCCAGATGTTCCAGGATGTAGGGAGGGTTGGTCATGCCCAAACGCAGCATCGCTCCCTCGGGGATCTCCTTCACCAGCTCCCAGAGCAGAGAGGGCAGGTCTGTGCCGATGTCCCTGCCGTACGCACCCGTGTCCTCGCTG
The DNA here is from genome assembly GCF_003368295.1 of Carassius auratus. Lineage (NCBI taxonomy): Eukaryota > Metazoa > Chordata > Actinopteri > Cypriniformes > Cyprinidae > Carassius > Carassius auratus. The sequence goes on along the minus strand of NW_020525055.1, from coordinate 161,343 downwards.
GTCAGCCAGATCTCACAGACGCCCTCTGAAACACAACACCATCAGCCTCATCACACACAGAAGTGGACACCAGCAGTCATCTGACCTGAACAGAAAGTGGCTAAGGATTTGAAAAAAACAAACAAAAAAAGCTGTAAAACGACCATAGTTTCTAAACAGACAGGACAGGATTCTGAGCTGTCATACAGACCTTGTCCTGTAAGTGTAGTGAACAACAAGATTCATGCACAGCGCTGAGATAAACTACAGCAGCTCATTCTCTGTGTGTTCTCCAGAGCAGCAAACAATGACTGTGAGAGACTTCAGACTGATGACTTGGACCGAGCATCAGCAGTCAGATGGGTTCGGCCAATCATTTCATTATCCTGAATCTAACCTGAGCAGGATGCTGCTTAACATGCACACACATGATTAGCAAAGCCTTAATGAAACGTAAATGTGAAAGAGAGCCTGTGTCCATGCAGATTCAGCAGCTTTGCCTCCAGTGAAATGTCATTGTAAAGTCAAGGAGCCGAATCATATTTCTAGATCGAATGCATCCTGGACAATGGAGGAGAACATGACCCAACTAGTCTCCTGACACACAATCCCTGCGTCGAGCTCGTGTTTAATGTCTCATACACAGGGGTCACAGCTCATGTGCAATAACACAGTCGTGAATCTCTGCTTCATCTGGGCCGGGTCATGGCACCATGGGACTATGTAATCATACAACCTCACAAAACATAGTCCATTAAGCCCTGTGACGCAGCGGGTGTGAGGTGAAAACAGGATGAGCACACCTCTCCATCACCAGACCCTGGGTTATCCCTGGATGTGTGACATACATTGTGCTCCTTTTTCCAGCAATCAAGAAGGGGAATGTGAGCGAGGGATGGAAACGGGGCGGTGTGGAAAGAGCGTGAGGATGTGTGTCGTTTCCGGAAACAGTTGCCCTGCCTTTCCTGCTCTGAAGCACTGGACTCAACCCTGTCAGTCCGTCCAGCTGCGGGGAAACCCAGGGTCAGAGATGACCAGACCAGCACCACCGCTCTACAGCTGACACTAGGGTTATTATCTTAACCTGGTCTCATAAGAAACTCTGTTGTGATACACCACACACTTAGCGCTTCAGTACAGATTTCCAGTGATGATAAAGATAAATGGTTAACTGGGTTTTACACAGACTTGTTTAAAGCTGAGCTTGGCCTGTGAATAATTACCATCATGAAATGTTCCTAAAGTGATGGTGTGCAAACAGAGTCTGATCCCAACACACAGGAACACTGCTTAACCACCGTAACCGAAAACCAATCCGGCTGAACGGTTTACTGCTGTCCAGACTGGAGGTTTGTGATGGGTGGTGTTTGTCATCATTAGTGCTATGGTCAACTCTGTTCCTGGAGGCACACCAACACTGCACATGTTCAAACTCTTCCTAATCACTTCACACATCAGTTAACAGACTCCAAGACCTAAAACAGACGGGTCAGATGAGACAGACATCCAAAATGTGTGTGTGTGTGTTTAATAATAATCAAAACATGGGTGAACATCCTCCTTAAACATCCTCCTAGGAGCAGGAGGAGGAGCGAGACTCGATGAGTCCAGTTCTGTGACCTGCTAGTGGTCTAATGATTATCATGCTAAGACAGTGGTGTCATAATCTGCCCCAGTGTTGCCTCACTCAATCTGTGTGATAAACATCTGCTGACCACAGGCCAGACTCTGTACATCTGTATTAGTTTAGTCACAGACACGTCGTCCTCGGTTCACCGTCTACAGTACGACACACTCCCAGCTCTCCTCTGATCCAGCGGGTCTGGAGTCACCAGTGATGAGGAAGAAAAGCACTAGGAGTGGATCCATACATGTACTCGTACTGAACCGACACAGAACAAACATCTCAGTTCGGTGCACGAGGCCTTACAACGAATACAGGCAATTCACCCCCAATCCAGAAGGGGGCGCTCACAGCAACGCAAAAGGCCTATTTCTCTCAAGTATTGTTCACAAATCTGTGTTAGTGAGCACTTCTCATTTGGCAAGATAATAAATCCACCTCACAGGTGTGGCATATCAAGATGCTGATTAGACAGCAGGATTATTACACAGGTGTGTCTTAGGCTGGACACAATAAAAGACAGTTTTACTGTACACCTCATGTCGCAGCATGATAATGCATGGCCCCGTGCTGCAAGGATCTGTACACCATTCCTGGAAGCTGAAAACGGTTCTTGCATGGCCAGCATACTCACCGGACATGTCACCCATTGAGCATTAACACAAAGGAGAAGTGCTCACTAACACAGATTTAGACAGATTTGAGAACAATATTTGAGAGAAATAGGTGTGTGTGTGTGTATCTGCAGCACAGAAGCAGTCATCAGTAGCACAGAATTTATTTGTAGCAATAGCCAAACATGCTTTGTGTGGGTCAAAAATATAGATTTTTCCTTTTTGCCAAAATTCATTAGGATATTAAATTAAGATCATGTTACATGAAGATATTTAGTAAATATCCTACCCTAAATATATCAAAACTTAATTTTGATTAGTAATATGCACTGATAAAAACTTCATTTGGACAACTTTAAAGGCGTTTTTCTCAATGTTTTGATTTTTTTTTTACTCCCTGAGATTCCAGATTTTCAAACAGTTGTATCTCAGACAAATATTGTCCTCCGAACAAACTACTGTATATAGCAATGGAATGATGTATAAATCTCAATGTAATAGTATTTAGTATTTTCACTTATAGGTGGAAAAAATATGAATTTGTACTGCTGTATAAATGAAAAGTAACAGTAGCGTAGTAGATTTTTTTTTCCTGCTGTACTGAGCTCGTCCTGAACCGTGGCATCTGTGTAGTGTTCCAGCTCTAGAGAGAGAAGCAGAAGATTCACGACTCACTGCTGTACACACACACACACACACACACACACACACTTCTGAGATCACACTGAGCCAACAATTCACCAACACAACACCGAGATCTCACCGGAAAACCAGAGCTGATCAGAGACTCCAGTATAACTCCAGTCTATTAATGAAGTACTTGAGGAACTGAATATGATCTGCTTTCAAAAGGACCCAAGCAGTGGCCCGTGTCACTCCAGTCTCATATTACATGATGTTTGTGTATAATAAATTATATTCTGAAACGGACAAAGATGATGGAAATCTCCTGCGAGCCTTACACTGGTCTAGATGGAGGAGAAACAAGAGAACTGGGTTTAGTTTCTTCTATACAGATGCTACTGTACTGCTCACACACACACACACACACACACACACACACACACCCCTCAGCATCTCATGTTTCTACACATCCTCTGAGCTCAGATGCTGTCACAACAAACCCCAAGATGTCCCACAGGCCCCGTCCCATTCCATTTACTCTGTTACAAGCCAATTCATTAGCTAAAAACTGCACTCTGGCCATGTAATTTGCATAAACATGAGCTGTGATAATTGGCATACAATTTTTTCCCAAATCTGAGTGTGTATGTGTGACGCCGCAGCGCATGTCCTTCAGCGTGCTTCTATTTCTTCTTATTAGATGAGAGATCTTATTAGTGACTGATGGGATTTAACCGTGCGGCTGACGGGCAACAAAGAACTTCATAATTATAATAATCTCTTCACCCACTGTTATTCTGACTTTCTTCAGTGAAATACAACACTGAGGGCAGAACAACGGAGGAACCCACTGATGGTGTGTCTGTGATTCAGTGAAGGGGTTAAACTCGTGTGCCATGTTGGAGATTTAGCAATGGCTTGACATGTTTCTCAGCCGATCAGGAATCTCAGAACTGTTTAGTAATATGCAGAATAATAGATGAGCCACGATGAGTCAATTAAACAAAGCAAAACTAGGAGTAATAACAAAAGAGCCATTCAGAGCCGCTGACGTCTGTGTGTGGAGGATTCATGATGACCGAGCATCCCTGACCGCTGACCCATTCCTCCAGCGCAGAGGACGGTCCTGTCTGGAGGAGAGTCTAGTCCTGATCTGCATTAGTGTCACGCTCACACTAAAGAACCGGCTAACAGAGGCTTTGGCTTGTGGCTGTGTTCTGTGACTGAAGGTGTGAGGCCGGGTCGATGTCACAGAACACAACTCTGAGACGTTTAATTCCCTCCATGTCCTCCCTAATTTGCCATCACACAGTACAGCAGGAAATTGAATTGTAAATCATTTTCACAATGCATGTGTCCAAGAGCAGACGTTTAGACAGACGTGACATTTAAGGAAATAGAATTCAGACATTACTTGGTTTGAACAAAACAACGCTTCTCGTTCAGGAGTCTGAATTATCTGTTCAGTTCATCAAACTCAAAATGATAAAGCCACCTGGAGACCCATGGGAGCAGAGATGTGACTGTTAGCTTTAGCATTAGTTAGCTTTAGGACACCAGCTGAAGAAACGGACACTGAACATCTGACTGAAGCTGGAACCGGTTTCTGTTGGACTTTAACACACTGTTGAAACATTATTACAGCCTTCATCTGCTGAAATAATAATACATAACAAATAAAATAAAGCAAGGATTCAGCAGAAACAATTCGGATTCGATCACATAACCGTGGAGTTATTAGTGAAACTATATTGTTGGTTTTTACAGTGCCATATCAGAGAAGTCATATCCCGCTAGTGTTACGTAGGGGAATCACTACATTAAACATACATTCATATTAAAACAGCACATTTTCATTTTAATCTTTATTAGAGTGGGGGTTTTACATTTAAGTACTGTACAATGTTTTTTTTTTTTTTTTTTTACTTCTAGGTACAACACATTTGAATTAAATTTTAACAATTGTATGTTTTTTATTTTTATTTTTTAGCTGTTAGTAAGCAAGCACACTGCAGTGTTAATGTTAAGTGTGTATTTACAATGTTATAGTGGCTGTCGATAATAAATATTCTTATTAGCAGAGCTGAATAGTGAGGCCTACTACACTGCTGTATTTTAATGTTACTCATTGGGCCCTATTTTAACGATCTGAAACGCAAGTGTCAAAGCGCGAAGCGCAAGTAACTTTGTGGGCGGGTCTCGGCACTGTTGCTATTTTCCCGGCGGGATAAATGGCTCTTGCGCCCGGCGCAAATCTAAAGTGGGTTGGTCTGAAGTAGCTTCATTATTCATAGGTGTGGTTTGGGCGTAACGTGAAATAAACCAATCAGAGCGTCATCCAACATTCCCTTTAAAAGCAGGTGCGCAAGCTCCATTATGGCTTGCTATTATTATGGCGTATTTACCAGGCGCACGCCAGGAGCGGTTCACAGCCGAGGAGACTGATGTTCTTGTAAGAGAAGTGAAAGACAGAAAAGTTGTGTTGTATGGGGATGGGAGAAACATACCCAGAATAGCGTCATGATTTCCGTCATCTCATGTGTTTATATTTTTTTAGTGTAACAATTTATGATTTGCAAAAATAACTGTTGCATCTGTGTAGATTACATGAGCAAAGTGTGTGCGCGTTGTGCACGCTATACATTATGGTCAAGCATGCGCTCCTAAAATAGCCTAATGAACAACGCGCAATGCGCCACTGACTTTAGACTAGGTTTTTTCTGGTCAGTGGCGCAATTGTTTAATGGAACAGCAAAATAGCACCAGGGATTGTTTGCGCCGGAACACGCCTCCTTTTTTGCGCTGAACCGCCCAGGGAGCGCAAGTTCATTCACTAGTTTAGCGACGTGCTTCTGTGGAGGGAAAAGCGCGCTTTGCGCGGGTGCAAAATAGGAATGACACATGCGTCGGTGTACAAAGTCAATTGCCCTGGGTGCAAGATAGGGCCCAAAATGTGGTACTAAGCCAAATATTCAGTATTAAAAATACATACATATATATATATATATATATATATATATATATATATTAAGATATCCAACAAAGATTCACAACACATTTCAACTTCACTGATCCCACTGTTCTGCTGTTATTAGGGATCTTGTTTTATTAGGGCTCAGCTGATTATATATGGTTTCAACATGAGGCTCTGGTGCATGAACTCCTAAATATCCAAACACAGCGTAAAAAACATTAGTCAGACCGTTTCGTGGAGTCAAGAGAATGCTGATATATCACCATCATAACTGTGAATGTTCACTATATTCAGAGTAACCGGAGTGACATGGACTGATACTTCTGCTCTAAATTCTTCCTTTACTCAAATCTGGTGCAGTTCCTAGACTAATGTCTGCCTGAACGTTTCAGTCCAGAAGCACTCGAGGCTTTGAGGTGACTCCGTCTCAAGCTCTTCACATCAGAAGTCCTGACAAAAGCCTGGCCTCTTCCAACAGAGGTGAGAAATAAAAACCTAATAGGATTTCTCCCCGGCAGAGAGAGACAGATAATGACTGAGCCTCTTGCTTCAGCTGCTGCATGCAAAGCATTGTGGGAGCTGGCTCTCCTCCCCCAAAGCCAGAGGGAGAGATGGGGGGTAAATTAGCTGCACCCTTGACTATTCACTACCTGGAGCCTGTTCTTTACTGAGCGGTGAATGGGATGCAGGCACAAAGCAGCAGCTGCCGAGTGCTGGGCTGGACAATGGGGACGATTAGTGTGCTTCAGATGGAGGAGACGAGCCCCCCTCCACAAATCCTACTGCGGGCGAGGGAGGGATGGGGGCTTCGGTGAGATCCAGAAACTACTGCTACGACTGCGTGCCATGACCACAACACACCAGATGATGTGAGGAATCAGTCTGAGGAGCACAACTGCTTTCATACTAAGAGTCTGATCAGTAAGAGAGCTATAGGATTTATAAGCAGCTGAAGCGCTGCTAACTGCAAATGCATCATCATCATCATCATCATCTACAGCAGGGACAGATTACTAATCCACCTCTACACACCTTTTACATCGTCTTAATTTGCATTGTCTATAAATTTGCAACAAACAAATGTACATAGGTCTTTTTATTTGTGGCCTACAGAACATTCTCAAAATAACCCAAGAGGACAGTTAAAAAGGGCTTATACAATTATTTACTCCAAATGGTACCACAGTATAACCTTAAATCAAATTTATGACCTTTAAATACCTTTTTAAGACAAACTTCACATATCAGTCTTTAAGCGATTAAGAACAGAGATGAGTCAAAAGCATCAATTATTATATAAATTGAAACAATTATTATCAAGCAATTAGTATATTAAATTATGCATATCTTAGTGTTTTAATTGTTTAATTTTTATATAAGGCATTAGCTTCTTGTTGATCCACTGGTTCCTCTGAAAAGCAGATGTATCTCTGCCAGCAGGAGGCGCTTCAGAACAGCAGAAATACAGCGGTTTCCCTGGCAACAGCGGAACACTGGGCAGCAGCCTGACTCTCAAACATGCAGCGCTCGTATTCACTCAAATCACAGCCTTCTGAAGCTTAATCAACAGATTCATCTACACAGCAATTCTTGTCTCTCCGTCCCCAAATTTATTTGAACCATTTAAGACCTTACAATTAAACTGAAGAGAGGTGGAAACCCTAAGAACAAAACCCCCTAAGAATCCACAGTTCAGCACAAACATTTCAGTCATGTATTTGACAAAAAGGTTTTCTTTACTATCCAGTTTTCCATTGAAATTTGAGGAACGTACATTTGTGGTGTCCCTGTTTTTTGTGCCGATTTTCGATTTAATTATAAATATGGATTTACAAACAATCCTTACTTTTCAAATGTTTTAACATTGATCATCCGAGTCTAATTACCCAGCAGGCCGCACTAAAAGACACTGCCCATTCCAGCACTACAGTAACACATGCTGCAGATAAGCACAGGAAACACCTGCAGTGATGTGAGAGAAAACCACCAAAACATGACCAGAGATCACTTCTACCACAGTCTGAAGGTCTTTGTTAAAAAAGATGTTAAAGGAGTCCTATTATGCTTTTTCTTTTTTTTGATTTTAGTCAGTGTGTAGTCCAAAGGGAGATATTTCATTTAACAAAAAAACAATCCCTTTTCAAGAACTACAACAAACCGCTCGTTTGGACTACAGCATTGTATTCCAGGTTTCGTGATGTCATAAAGCAACCCATTAGATTATAATTAAAATAATTCCCACCTATAGAGATTGGAATGGTTGGGGGGTGACGAAGGGCAAGGTCATGGTGCATCAGACAAGACAGCAACAAAAAAGAAGTGCTGCTGAGAGTCAAGATTTCTCAAGTTATTACACATGCACCTGAATATCAATCTATGCATGTTACAATTACAATTTCTCTTTACAATAAATTGCTAACAGTGCAATACTGGGCAATGTCTTCAGAAAACGATGTCATTTTCATTTCATCTTGCCTGTAATGTCTGATAAAGCAGCATTTGTGAGCAGAGTGCTACTTTGTGTACAGCGTTACCGTGGAAACCTCTATTTCTGCCACTCCAACAGCACCTCCTGCTGGCAGAGAATGAGTTTGCATATATATGGACTGTGGTATAAATAAATTCAACTGTATAACAGTTTCACTGCAATTCATGTTATATTGTTATATAGTTAAAAATCAAACATAATACAGCAACACTATTTTAGGGTCTCTTATTTAGTTGATTATTAGCATGCATATTACTAGAATAGTAACCATTTATTAGTACTAATTAATCACATATTCACATACACACATATTAATGCCTTATTCTACATGACCTTATTCTACATTCCTAATCCTACCAAGACCCAAACTTAACTACCTTACTAACTATTAATATAATAAGCAGCAAATTAGGAATTTATTCAGGGAAAAGTCATAGTTAATAGTGAATAAGTGTTGTCTATTCTAAAGTGTTACCCATAATACATATGCACTTATCTGTACATAGGAAATGCAGTTATTTTTAAGCGGTTGTTGACATCCTATCTAAAACATGATTGAAAAAAAAAAAAAAAATCAATAAATAAAAAAACAACAGTAACATTACCAGTCTAATATATCTTGCAATATCCGTATCAGTCATCTTGCTCAATATTCTCAGGCTCTGAATCCGGCTCAAATTGATATGGCAATATTGATGTCATCCTTTCCTTAACCTGGAGCCGATGGAACTTACTGCCTTGTTTAACAGCATTTCAGCTGTCCACCAATCACAACGCACTAGGACAGATAACCAATCACAAACATTTAGTTTTCTGGAGGGCGGGCCTTCATTAAACCCAGAAATAATGGAGCTGTTTGTGCCAGGCTGGGGAGAAAGGTATTGTAATAATGTAAATTCTGTGAAATATAAGGTGTTTTCAAACCACCAAGCATGAGAACATGTTCTAGTACACCCTCCAAACTTTAGGGGCATAAGGGCATAAGAGGACCCTTTTAAGAGTAAGACCTCGAGTGAAGCGACTCGACAGGACTCAGAAATAATGCCCAGGATCACATTACTCAAGCTGTTCCTGGGAACGTCTCTGTCAAACTCACTGACACCACAGGCTCCAGCACACAAACACAACATCCATAATTATTCAGGCTTCTGGCCGGGATGCTTGGGCTACGTCTGACCTTCTGAGGGACTCTCATCAATGTCAACAGCACCAGCAGAGAGAAGCTCAGAACCAAGGAAAAAGAGAAAGAGCCAGAGGTCTGAAGGGAATCCGCGTGATTATCCAGAGAAAAGCCCTGTGCTTAAGGACAAGCCATTCTCTTTAGATACTGGAAAAATGCAACTTTGCAGCAGTGATGATTTTGGTCTGTCACTTTCTACAAGCAAAGTAATCACAGCACTTTCAGAATCTTACCGTGTCTGTTCGTTATCTTTAATGAGATCTTTAATGATTTCAGGGGCTCCAGGCAACCATATTAGCATTATTTATCAAGTTCAACCATTCCTTCATCCTGGTCTTAATTCTTTAATCCAGGGATTCCCAGCCTCTTCTGTTCACCTTCAGCTCAAAGATGTACCTGAAGTCTCCCTGCAATTCAACAACACATTCACATGTGCATAGCTCCATGATGCTGATCACGATATTCAGGTACACTAAATATTTTGATCTGCTCTATCTATCATCTTAATTCATGAGATCAGGCCCTGAGGCAGGAGCTGAGATGATGAGGATGATGGCTCTTCCTTCATTAGTAGGTCTGACCATGTCTGAGACCGAGCGTTTGGCTATGAGAGGAGACTACATATCCAAATGAGCTCTGATTAAATCATTTGTGTTGATGTTTATTATCAGCTGTCAAAGAGCTCGTCCGTGGCCAGAAGCCTCCACACCGAGCCGCCCATCTAATGAGAGATAACTTCTGCAGTTTAATATTGTTTTTATCTGTAGTGTTGACTCTGAGAGGGTTCATTCGATTACTTCATCCGCTAGACACTCACACTTTATGGCATTTGTATTACGCACTTTGACCTCATGTGTTTGGCTCTATTTGCTCTCTTTCTAGGCCTCTTCTCAGGGAGTGTAAACTTCCGCATTGGTGTTTCTCGCCTCTTTTTGTCTTTTAGGTGAGCTCTTGATATCGTCGTCATCATGGTTTTTACTCTCATCTCTGCAGACAGCCCTCAGGATTTATCACAAATTCTAAACTCTGTGTCCAGCCATCAAAACACCAGGGAGCTCTTCAAAATGTGAAATATGTCACTCTGCTAAATTATTGACCTCTCTCCACACACACACACATTTGAGTTGTTTTCTCCTCAGTGTACTCACTAATAGGTTTAAATGGAAGGTGTTGGAGCATGAAGACGGCAGACAGGTCTGTGAAACCTCGCTGACGGGAGATTGGCTGGAGGTGGTCTCCTCGTGCCTCTGATGCCGCAGTAAAAGCCCGTCTGCAGGACCCCCACAGCTTCAATCAGCCCCGCGTCTGAGCCACTCTCCACCTGTCAATACCTCCGAATCTACGGCTGTCTCGCTCCCTCGTTCCACGTCTCTACAGCTACTGTTAGCCATAAATACTGCATGATGGGAAAGGGCTGTTTAAACAGGATGAATAGCCAGTGAAATTAAAGTTGGCAAAAGGATTAACGGTGGAACGGGGTCCCTGACACAAGTCGTGAGCGCAGTGGGCTTTCTGATCCGTGCCGGGAACCCCTCGCTCATTGGGATATTAACATCAGAAGATCACTAACACTGAGTCAGGAGCACTGTGATGGACAGACGATCTCTCCAGGTAAGACTACACCTGACTCCACTGTCAGTGAGCAAGGATCATTACCATCTTGCTGATCTCAAACAGCAGCCAGGACACATGTTTCACCAAACGTGTGCATGCACCTGTGTGACCGCACAAGACCACGGATAACTGGCTTCATCTGGACTCCAGCAAAAGCCTTCAGCAGCACGTAATGCATCTTTGGGGTTCTGCTGACCGGGGCTTTTAGCACAGTGACCAGAACAGAAGCCTGTGTACATGAACACTAAGACTCTTTCCAAGAGAATGACGAGGTGTCGCAGTGGTTTCAGGCCACATTAGGGACAGCAGACACAGAGGTCCAGCGCCCGAGCACTGCCTCGTCTCTCAATCCAGCGAGCTGACGTGTGGCGAGAGGCGACCCAGTCAAGCAAACATCTTTCTCCAGACATGAAGTGACATTTACCACAGCTGGAGAGAAGATGAAATGTCAGACAGCTCCTGTTCTCAAACACTCCCTGAAGAGCCTGCTCTCGGGAACCGCTCCAGAACCCAAGCTGCTTTAGCTGGGTCTAATGCCCCTCATCATCAGCCGGAGCCTCTCGGATCCCCTCACAAAAGGTGCACAGAGCTAAACAAACATGTAAAGCCTGTCTGACAGGAACATTTCATTCTATGAGTGCTGTAGCCTCGGTCATGACCACTGAACACAGAGTAAAGAGAGTTTACATGGTATGAATTTACTTTTGTACCGTCTAACTCAGTGGATTACCTTAAAATGTCTGACTCAAATATAAAAGTCAACCTAATGAGGGGCATCTGATGTCACTTCAGGCGCTCCTGATCTCTGCAGGGTAACAATGGGACTTCTGCTTTAAATGATGCTTTCTCTTTATCTACTTGTGTGTGTGGATGAGAATGGATGTTGTCCAGTCATTGCTGTGGACAGCAGATGAATAGGATGTAAAATCATCCGTCAGGTCAAGGGTCAACACACAAATGTCCATGTCGGATACATTAACAGAAAGCTACTCATGTTTAGTCCCAGTAATAGTCATGCGGTTTACATCCTGCACAGAGATCAGAGGAAAAAAAGTGAAATCTAATGCACATGATTATCAAGCAGAGACATGTGCGTTACAAACCTTGTGAGGAAAAGGTGCAGTCACGGCATCAGGAGTGATATTTGTCTCTTAAGAGCATTGATTTGTTTCCACTTAATGCCTTCAAAGCCAAACACGGATTCACTGGCATTTCCATCAGACAGTGACCTGTGCTTTTGTGCGACTGCATTTAGCAAGCGTCAGATGGAGTAAACCACACTGTGCTTTTGTTTGAGCCAAGGCCAGGTCCTGCTCGCCTCTCTGAGAATTTTAAAAACATTTTTCCTTTTCATTCAGAAGACTCGTGTCTTTGAGGTGTTTTTTCATCACAGGTTGTGTGTTTGACGCCTGCAGCGGGGCTCTGTGAAAGACTACAGGCTGTTTGCAGGGACGAGGCCAGAAAAACAGCTCTGGGACAAAAGCTGCTCGCCCAATGAATGGAAAGATTAACTTACCTTCACACTACACAAATATCCCACTTCCTCTTCTGCTACAGCCCTGTTTTTATAATGGCAAACCCCCAGAGGACAGAGCTAAACACAGACAGGTCTAAGGAATGAGCAGTGCTGTCCTACAAGCCACTCACACTCTCTCTTTATATAACCAACAGCATCATTATAAATAACATTGCTTTCCTGTTTAATGTATGTTCTACTGAATATGATATAAAGAATAAGAGCCATCAGGGGAACATCAGACTGGACAAAATGTCTAGTGTGGGACAAGTCATGATCATTATATGCATACGTATTCTAAAAGAGTTTGAAGTCTGTACATATGCTGACAATGTTGTCATCATGTAGCGGTGCATGTACAGCTCGGCGATAGACATCAACACAAAGCTCTCAGGTTGATTTCACAGAGTCTGTAAGACTCTTCTTCTTAATGTCAATTATGAGAAGCATCTTCAATTAAAAGTGGTTTTAATGAAGTCTGATGTCTCTCTGATATCCAGCACTATTCACTACAGGTGAATCTCAAATTAGAATGTCATAGAAAAGAGAATTTATTTCAGTAATTCAACTCAAATTGTGAAACTCGTGTATTAGATAAATTCAATGCACACAGACTTAAGTAGTTAAAGTCTTTGGTTCTTTTAATTGTTATGATCTTGGCTCACATTTAACAAAAGCCCATTAATTCACTGTCTCAAATTAGACATTCCAATCAGCTAATCAACTCAAAACACCTGCAAAGGTTTCCTCAGACTTTAAATGGTCTCTCAGGCCCCGTCCACACGGAGACGGAGTTTACCCCAATCCGATCTTTTTTTCCTCGTCTCAAGAAATATCCGCGTCCACACGAAACCGCATAATGATGTAGTATACATGCCAGACCAGTATGTGGCGCTGTAATTCTGCCACAGAGATACACTAAAAACAGAGAAGAAGACTTGGACTATGCTCATAAACCTTGCGCGTGGTACCACAAACGAACATGGAACAATACATTTATTAATCTGTAGAAGGGAGTCACTTGCGCTTCAGCCTGGTTGGTGCTCACGGAACAGGACCCAATATTCAAAAGAGGAAAACCAAGGTCTAGCTCGGACCAAGGAAACAGAACTGGAGCACACAACGTTTTGACGTTCAAAACGTTGTGTGCTCCAGTTCTGTTTCCTTTGTTTTCCTTTTTTTATTTATTAATCTGTGTTAATGTTAGTTAATAAAAAGACAATCGTTCAGTGTTTGTTCATGTTTTTGTTGCTGTTACGTGACGTAGAGGTGTCTGACTAGGGGGGAGACGTGGGCTGATGACGTCATCGTTTCTGAAAATATACGGATTAGCCGTCCAGACGAAAATGCAAAGACGGCGTTTTCAAATGTATCCACTCTGGGACCCGGTTTAAAAAAAATAGCGGTTTCACCTTATGAAAACGCCGGAACCGTGTGGACGAAACGCCTTTCCGATAAAAAAATTTGTGCGTATTCACAGAAACGCGTCTCCGTGTGGACGGGGCCTTAGTTTGGTTCACTAGGCTACACAATCATGGGGAAGACTGCTGATCTGACAGTTGTCTAGAAGACAATCATTAACACCCTTCACAGGGAGGGTAAGCCACAAACATTCATTGCCAAAGAAGCCACTGTTCACAGAGTGCTGTATCCAAGCATGTTAACAGAAAGTTGACTGGAAGGAAAAAGTGTGGAAGAAAAAGATGCACAACCAATCGAGAGAACCGCAGCCTAATGAGGATTGTCAAGCAAAATGAATTCAAGAATTTGAGTGAACTACACAAGGATTGGACGAAGGCTGGGGTCAAGACATCAAGAACACCACACACAGACGAGTCAAGAGATTTACTGAACCACAGACAACATCTGAGGAGTCTCACCTGGGCTGAGGAGAAGAACTGGACTGTTAAGAAGTCACTGCACCTGTTTACCAAGAAATTTTGGAACACTTCATGCTTCCTTCTGCTGACCAGCTTTTTGAAGATGCTTTCATTTTCCAGCAGGATTTGGCACCTGCCCACACTGCCAAAAGTTGGTTAAATGACCATGGTGTTGGTCACCAGACCTGAACCCCAGAGAGAATCTATGGAGTATTAGTATTAAGAGGAAATGAGAAACAAGAGACCAAACAATGCAGATGAGTTGAAGGTGCCAAAATTGACAATTTTCAATCAATCAATCAATACATTTTTGTGGAATGGGAACAAGAAAGCCTGGATTTATTGGTAATTGTGGATGGGTGAAACACGTATGTATGTCCAGTGATGTGAGGGAGGCTCTCACAGGCGTATAGAGAATCCTGAAGGCCTCAGATCACGAATCCAGAGACACGCAGAGAGCCGTGAACATCAGCTTTGGGACAAACACACGGCTGTCACACATCAGTGTTTCTCACATACAGACAGAGCTGTTGTTTGCTGAAGGACTCGGGGTGGTTTTCTGATGAAGCGAAACACATCCGGTCTTCAGGGCTCCAGCAGAGTTCTCACACAGCTGTGAGGAGACGGCTGTGTTTCTGGACCCAGTGCTAACACCGCTGGTCGAGGGCTTCCGGATCACTCACACCTCTGTAGAGTGTGTTTATGAGCTGCTCAGGGGTTAGTGTACTACATCGAGTGTGAAAGGTGACCCTGGTTAGAGGGGCCTATGATTCTCCTTCTAAATGATTGTGTCTGTGATCCGTCTGTAACTCTAGATCAGGGGTAACCAGCCATGCTCCTGGCGATCGACTGTCCTGCAAAGTTTAGCTCCAATCCTAATCAAACACACCTGCCTTTAATTTTTAAGTGATCCTGAAGACCTTATTTAGTTGCTTCAGAGGTGTTTGATTAGGATTGGAGCTGAACTTTGCAGGACAGTCGATCGCCAGGAGCAGGGTTGGTTACTCCTGATCTTGATGAAACGGAGCAGTTTTCTGAGGCTTCTGAACACATCTGACCACGTCTCAGGACAGTCATGACTATCACAATCACACGAGCAGATGGGAGATCTCACAACTGTGCTCTTGTCAAAGAAATAGAGAATTTGGTGGTTTCCAGGCCATGAAGAATTAATAAATAAAACCTTTAAAAACATCAACCCTAAATTTTAAATGTGGAATACTTCAAGTGTATTATTGTTATTATTGCTATTCACCACAATTCTTTCCTTGTGGCACAAACTCAAACCTCAACATGAGGCGAGGAAATGATGCCAGAACAGACAGTGTGTGTCCACTGAACTACACTGATGTGAGCGGCCACACAGAGTCTGATCACACCGTCATCCAGCGAGAGATGTGCTCCTGTGTGTGTGTGTGTGTGTGTGTGTGTGTGTCTGACGATCTAGTTCGCACATCCATGATGGGCGGCGCTAAATCACGTTAACATCATCCTCTCCAAATCAGCACGCAGCATTTTACACAGGCTTCTCAAAGTGAGAGAGAACACACACACACACACACAACCCCAATGTAAACAAACACTTGAGTAAACAAACACACGAGTGAACGGGATTCCTTCTAATGATGCACACATCCTGCACACACTTCTCACATACAAACACTCACACAGTAACACAGACACAGATTTTTTTGTAACTGCTGAACAGCCACACTTATGTTCTGTATTAAATATGCATGATACTTAATAAACATTCTACATTACCATGTACTGCTTGCCATTATAAATAAAATTGCATTCCTGTTCAAGGTATGTACTACTGAATATGAAATAAAGAATAAGAGCCAACCTCACAAACACAAGAGGAACAACAACAAAAAAAGTATGATATAAGAGAGAGCAGACGTGCAGATGAGCCGCAGAACTGAGAAATGAGATGCAGATGAGAGTTCAGAGAGCAGAAGTGTGTAACACCAACCTCAACGGCCCTGAACTGATGGAGAGAGAGAGAGAGAGAGAGAGAGAGACAGAGAGAGAGAGAGAGAGAGAGAGAGAGAGAGAGAGACAGAGAGAGAGATAGAGAGAGAGAGAGAGAGAGACAAAGACAGAGAGAGAGACAGAGAGAGAGAGAGAGAGACAGAGAGAGAGACAGAGAGAGAGAGAGACAGAGACAGAGAGAGAGAGAGAGAGAGAGACAAAGACAGAGAGAGAGACAGAGAGAGAGAGAGAGAGACAGAGAGAGAGAGAGAGAGAGAGAGACAGAGAGAGAGAGAGAGAGAGTGACAAAGACAGAGAGAGAGACAGAGAGAGAGAGAGACAGAGAGAGAGAGAGAGAGAGAGAGATGAAGCCGTCAGTGTGAGACACTGCTGACCCCTGCTGGAGGACAGAGATGGATTACAGTTATTAAACTGACTGGAGAGAAGTAATGACACTATTGTGTTACTAAAGCAGGGTTTGTGTTTGTGTGCACCACAAATTCTGTTAATTCACTTTTTTGGAGAAGCTGCTCTGAAACAAGCTCTTTTGTATAAAGTGCTTTAGAAATGAAGGCCCCTCTTGACTTGGCCCCTCACAAAGTGCAGCAGACCCTGAGGTCGCCTGTGCTGTTGACCTCTTGACCTCATGACACAACTAATCCTCATGCTGAGTCTTCACGCAGAAGCAGCTGAAATGTGAGCACACAGGGGCCAGGGGCCGGTCTGACACTTCAGACCCAGTGAGGCCCCGCGGTGATCAGGATCCCAATCTGTGTGTGCGTTCACACTCAACCTGTAACGACACGTGACATCAGGGCGTGACGTGTAATGTACGAGTCGAAAACACTACGCACGTTATACTTTCACTAAAGCTGGTGAACGATCTCAGTGTCAGCGCAGAAAGTGATGAACTAACTGATCTCTGCTTCATTACAGTTTGCACATATTTCTTCATCATGAACATCTTTCGCGATCTTCCTTCAAAACACCTGGTAAAAGAGTCGTGTGATAACACACATCATCACTATGACACACTCTTTACTGCATTAGTTCTGGCTTTGTTCACACAGCGCTCGTTCCGGGACTGAACCCAGCAATGTTACTAGTTCCCTGACCCGGGATCAGTCCTGGAATCAATCCCGGGACGTGTTTGTGTTCACACAGAAGGTGACCCGGAAATGTTCCAGGACCAATGTGCAGTGTGAAAGGGGCTATACAGATGAAGAGACAGACATCAACTTTTCCAGCAAAGGGATTTTTTCCCCCAACATATTCAATTCAACATATTCATATATTCAATATGTTAAATGTAACGGTCCTGCTGTGTCTGTTCGGAACTATTTTAGTTTGCAAAACAAAGCAATACACATACAATACAGTTTCTAAAAAATAAGTCTTTTGTACAAAATCAAAATCACATTTTCAGTAATGCTGATATTCAGGAAAGCAAGCACTTTTGATTACGTGATGTCATTAACATTAAAGGGGTCATATAAAGTTGCTAAAAAGAACATTATTTTGTGTGTTTGGTGCAATGAAATGTTTATGCGATTTAAGTTTAAAAACACATTATTTTCCACATACTGTACACTATTGTTTCTCCTCTATGCCCCGCCTTTCTGAAACGCTTCGGTTTTTGTAAAGCTCATCGTTCTGAAAAGTGAGGTGTGTTCTGATTGGCCAGCTATCCAGTGCATTGTGATTGGCTGAACCCCTCAAGTGTGTGAAGGAAATGTTACGCCTCTCATCATACTGTGATGTGTGTCCAAGTCAGAACACCAGCACACACACACACACACACACACACACACACAGTCAGAACACCAGCACACACACACACACACACTCATACTGTGATGTGTGTCCAAGTCAGAACACCAGCACACACACACACACACACACACACAGTCAGAACACCAGCACACACACACACACACACTCATACTGTGATGTGTGTCCAAGTCAGAACACCAGCAAACACACACACACACACACACACACTCATACTGTGATGTGTGTCCCTGTCAGAACACCAGCACACACACACACACACACACACACACACTCATACTGTGATGTGTGTGTCTCAGTCAGAACACCAGCGCACACACACACACACACACACACACACACACACACACACGCACACAGAATGAAACCAATAAAACCCATTACAAACGAGGCATTTGTTGCATCCAGTGGAGACATAATTACTGATTATAATAACTTCTACTGTCTTTATTTGTGATCGGAGAAATGACAACAAGCTCTACTCTACACTCTGCTCAAAACTGTGTTTGAATCATCAGTGAAACATCCTTTACATATGAAAACACACTTACAGACTGAGTCAGAACATCAGCATTGTAGTCCACTCTCACAGGATCAGGAAACACTCCTAAAATGTGCTGCACACATCTGAATATTTGCAAATCTTCCCACATTGTGACATAGACATGTGGGTGTGTGTTAGAACGAGGCGTTTTAGTGGGGTGCGGTTGACCCTTAAAGGGGGGGTGAAATGCTATTTCATGCATACTGAGTTTTTTACACTGTTAAAGAGTTGGATTCCCATGCTAAACATGGACAAAGTTTCAAAAATTAAGTTGTACGTTTGAAGGAGTATTTTTGTTCCCAAAATACTCCTTCCGGTTTGTCACAAGTTTCGGAAAGTTTTTTTCGAGTATGGCTCTGTGTGACGTTAGATGGAGCGGAATTTCCTTATATGGGTCCTGAGGCACTTCTGCCGGAAGAGCGCGCGCTCCCGTATAGCAGAGCACTGAGAGCACAACAGACTTCACTGATCAGAGCGAGAGCGTCGCCAAATGTCACAAAAGGAGTGTGTTTTTGGTTGCCAGGGCAAGACAACCCTGCACAGATTACCAAAAGAGAAACAGCATTAAGGGACCAGTGGATGGAGTTTATTTTTACAGAGCATCAACGGAGTTGTGCAAGTGTTTTTGTTTGTTCCCTGAATTTCGAAGATGCTTGTTTTACAAACAAGGCCCAGTTTGACGACGGATTTGCATATCGTTTATTTCTTAAGGATGATGCAAAAGGGTCACGATCGTGTGTTGGAACCGCAGGCGGTGAGTAAAACTGCTTCAAATATCTCTGCCTCCTTCAGGGTATATGCAGGAATCTTGAAGTTAATTTTAATACCTTTTCAAGACTTTTTCCAAGACCTTCTCAATATTTTTTAATACCTCACCGCCACTTCAAGCTGTAATTATTTACATCAGTGATACTTTTAACTCAACAGTTTTAGTTTGTGATAAAGACTATAGACCACTCTGATACAAAAAAATCAAATAGGCTGGGATAGTAAATCAAAGCAAAGTTTATTAAAAAAAAAAAAAAAAAAAAAAAAAAAAACCTTTGCTCCACCCTCAACAACAATCATGCTGACATGTGCCTCAGTTCTTCTGATTTTGTTCCCAGCTGCTCGGTGCGTTGTAATACGCAATGGGAACGCCAGAGCGTACTTTGCGGTTTTGAACTTCCGCCCGCCTGCTCTGGTGATCTCAGAGGCAATTTACAAACACACCCACAATAGCCTAGTTTATGTACCTGTTAGGGCTGGGATAAACCATTATTTTTTAAACGATTAATCTAGTGATTATTTTTTCGATGCATCGATTAATCTAACAATTAATTTTTTCAGACCGATTCGATTCCGATTATCTCCTCATTAATTGACTACTAACAATTTATACATGTTGATTTACATATCTGAATGAAAAAAACATGAATTCCTTAGCATTGCAATATATGTTTATTGCTCTTAAAATTACAAAATAAAAGACTGACTAAGAATGCATTCCTTTGCACTTGTATAGAGATAGCATTCAATAAAACCTTGAAGCCTTGAAAACACATAGCTTACTGAAACAAGCTTACTGAACACATAGGGACTAGCTTACTGAAAAAAAGTTATTTCAGTTAAAAAAAACAACAACTTGATGTCTAGCATTCAATAAAAAAGGTCACCCAAAATACTTGTTTAGAGCAATTTAAAGAATACAGTAACCAATGTAAACTTGAGGGCTTTAAGCTAATACAGAGAGTGCTTTTCCAAAAAAATGAATACAAATTAACAGTGGGAGCCAGCAGCCTGTCATGGAGAAAAAAAAAATCTCAGAATGCTCCACGTGAAACTTTGGCGTTCCGCCCTTTTTCTATCGTGTCTAATGATTTTGGAGGGAGAGAGAGAGAGAGAGAGAGAGAGAGAGAGCAAGACAGCGCTGGTGTAGTTTGAAGACTGTGAGTTCGTGAGCGCGCGTGAAGCTTTGGTGTTTCGCCCTTTTTCTATCTTGTTTAATGATTTTGATTAATATGCACAAGGGAGAGAGAGAGCAAGAAGCGCTCGTGTTGTTAGAAGACTGAGTGCGCGCACACAGCCGGGGCTCTCTCTCGTACGCGCCCTGTCAGGCGCAAATAAGGCTTTGACAGCAGCCAGAAAAAAAGATCAATGCAGAAAAACCCCTGGATTGGTTATATAACGTTGGACAGTATGTTGATCCGGCCATCGCGTATATTCAGCGCACATAAGGTAAACATTTTGCAAACGTTTTTTAGAGAAATAAAAACAGGTCGACGAATCGATGCGCATATTTTGCGTCGACGTATTTTTTGCGTCGATGTCATCGATTACCTCAACGCGTTGTCCCAGCCCTAGTACCCGTTTTTTTTTTTTTATAAAAATGACTAAATTCACACACTTTTACGATGTTTTTGGGACTCAAATTTTGAAAGTATTTTTTCTGAATCAGCGGTCCAACAGTTTAAGACTTTATAAAGCCGTGATAAGACTTTTTAATACTTTTTAAGGGTCTTAATTTTCCCAAAATTGATTTATCACCTTTTAATACTT
>NW_020525055.1:67500-132500 GCF_003368295.1 Carassius auratus | reverse complement strand
ACTGACACTCAGAGAGCACGAACTTCCTCTGGTCATGAGACCATGTCCTCTCGGTCGTCCTGATGAACACTGAAGAGCCACGAGACACGACTGACACATCCAGCTGATCATCTACATCACCCACTAACTGACCATTACAACCGGATTCATTTATTTACTTCACAATAATAATAATAAATGAATGAATATAGTATAAGGAAGTGCGGTTATGGAAAGCAGTCATCATGATCATTAAAAACTAAATGCTGTATGAAGGCAGCGATGCCATATTAGCCACTGATCTGTTCTGAGAGAAGCATGACAGGAGACTGGAGACGAACACAAACACTGGGTCGTTCTAAACAAGGCTCCATATTCACATGACCACGGGTCTGTTCTCACACAGACACTGCCACCAGCTTCATCTCATGAGGACACTCGTCCAGATAACCAGTGCTCTGCAATCATTCACCATGAGGCTTGGTGTATCACTACAGGAGGGTGCACATATAAAACAGCACGACACACAGATAAGAGCTTCTGATTGGCTGAGAGGAGTCTGTGTAAAACAACAGAAGAGATTTACACTGATCTCTGTCAGCTCATGATCTTCAGTGCTCGAGTATTAATACAACTAAACACGTACATGTCATGTGGCACTACAGTAAATGTTAGACAGACTTTCGTATGCTCTGAGTGCAGGACAGATGATATGGGTCGTCAGAAGGGTCAGAGGTCAGACTCACCCTGGAAGGACTGTCGGGCTCTCTCCACCAGCTCCTCGATGGGGTAACTGGCCAGGTCTCCTCGGGCGTGTTTGGTTTTGCAGTACGTGCAAGCGTTCAGACAGCTGTGAGAGAGAGAGAGAGAGAGAGAGAGGGGGGGGGGGATCATCATCGTCAGGATATATATCAGGACACATACACATGTCTGAACACTGAGAGGATTGGCTCCAGATGAACCTCCTGTGCACGTCAGATTCCACTAACAAAACCAACATAAGCTATGCTGTGCATAAAGAACTTACTTTAAGGAACATTAAGCTGCTTTTGTTCTTTTGAGTTTGCTGTGAAAGAGGACCTGGATCTGGAGTCTCATTGCATCATTAGAAGTGTTAATTTTGTTAATGAAAACCATGACTAAAATTAGTAATTGACAAACTTTCTATTCCATGACAAAGATGAGACGACACTCACATCACTAAACACTAACTCTGACCATCAGTTTTCATGCTTGCGGTTGCCAGATTCTTAAATCCCCCAATCAGAGTCTCTCTCTTATAAACAGCCAGTGTTTTACTTTATCTTTCTGATCTGAAAACATCCACAAACATGTAAGCAGTAGTTTCTCTCTACTGAGATCATCTTCTGATCTGAAAGTGTCATCCAGTCAGTGTGTGTTTATTCACATGGCTTTCTGTGCTGTTAGCGGAGCCTAAATCTTGCATCAGACCTGCTCACTGATGAACTAATGAATCCAAACATGATCCCAATTTTACTAGACTAGCATCCTTAGACTTTTACTCCGCTAAAACTAAGGAACACGATAGGCGGACTAAAAAAATCATTTGTGACCCCGGAGCACAACAGTGGTCTTAAGTCGCTGTGGTATATTTTTGGAATAGCCAAAAAAAAAAAAAAAAAACTTGTTTGGGTCGAAATGATACAATTTTCTTTTATGCCAAAAATCATTAGGATATTAAGTAAACATGAAGATACTTTGTAAATTTCCCACCTTACGTAAATATATTTAAACTATTTATATTAATATATATATTTTTGATATGTATTGCTAAGAACTTCATTTGAACAACTTTAAAGACTTTTTTGCTCCCTCAGATTCCAGATTTTCAAATAGTTGTATCTCAGACAAATATTGTCCTCCTAACAAACCAGACATGAATGGAGAGATGATTTATTCAGCTTTCAGATGATGCATACATCTGTTTGGAAACATTGACCCTTATGACTGCTTTTGTGCTCCAGGGTCACATTTAACAGGACTGAAAGGAATACTGAATTTGTTGATAATGAAAATGCATTGGGATCAGCATTCATAGACATTCTGAACTCTGTTGGGGTTAGACGACACGTGTCAGGACCTCAATGATTCTTACTGTCGAAATCATACTCTAGATCCGGGATCCTCAAATCTGGCCCACGGATCAACTTTCCTGCAGAGTTTAGCTCTAACCCTAATCAAACACACCGGAGCATGCTAATCAATGTCTTCAGGATCATCAGAAGTTTGTTGTTTGCTTTCACACATTTGGCTGAAAGGTAAAGAGTCTGTTATCTATGCATTTCTGAGCACTGATCAATAAGTGTCTGGCAGGACGTTTAGCTGTTTGTTTGCTGATGGAGCTCCAGCGAGAGCTGAGCGGACAGGAGCTCTGAGCCTGGAGCGTGTCTGGCCTTTCATCAGCACTCCTTCACACAGCTACAGAGCCGAGAGTCAGGAGCGTCCAGGAGCTCAGAGCCGAGAGTCAGGAGCGTCCAGGAGCTCAGAGGAGAGAGTCAGGAGCGTCCAGGAGCTCAGAGGAGAGAGTCAGGAGCGTCCAGGAGCTCAGAGCCGAGAGTCAGGAGCGTCCAGGAGCTCAGAGCCGAGAGTCAGGAGCGTCCAGGAGCTCAGAGGAGAGAGTCAGGAGCGTCCAGGAGCTCAGAGCCGAGAGTCAGGAGCGTCCAGGAGCTCAGAGCCGAGAGTCAGGAGCGCCCAGGAGCTCAGAGGAGAGAGTCAGGAGCGTCCAGGAGCTCAGAGCCGAGAGTCAGGAGCGTCCAGGAGCTCAGAGCCGAGAGTCAGGAGCGTCCAGGAGCTCAGAGCCGAGAGTCAGGAGCGTCCAGGAGCTCAGAGCCGAGAGTCAGGAGCGTCCAGGAGCTCAGAGGAGAGAGTCAGGAGCGTCCAGGAGCTCAGAGCCGAGAGTCAGGAGCGTCCAGGAGCTCAGAGCCGAGAGTCAGGAGCGTCCAGGAGCTCAGAGCCGAGAGTCAGGAGCGTCCAGGAGCTCAGAGGAGAGAGTCAGGAGCGTCCAGGAGCTCAGAGCCGAGAGTCAGGAGCGTCCAGGAGCTCAGAGCCGAGAGTCAGGAGCGTCCAGGAGCTCAGAGCCGAAAGTCAGGAGCGTCCAGGAGCTCAGAGGAGAGAGTCAGGAGCGTCCAGGAGCTCAGAGCCGAGAGTCAGGAGCGTCCAGGAGCTCAGAGCCGAGAGTCAGGAGCGTCCAGGAGCTCAGAGCCGAGAGTCAGGAGCGTCCAGGAGCTCAGAGGAGAGAGTCAGGAGCGTCCAGGAGCTCAGAGCCGAGAGTCAGGAGCGTCCAGGAGCTCAGAGGAGAGAGTCAGGAGCGTCCAGGAGCTCAGAGGAGAGAGTCAGGAGCGTCCAGGAGCTCAGAGGAGAGAGTCAGGAGCGTCCAGGAGCTCAGAGACGAGAGTCAGGAGAGTCCAGGAGCTCAGAGACGAGTCAGGAGCATCCAGGAGCTCAGAGACGAGTCAGGAGAGTCCAGGAGCTCAGAGACGAGTCAGGAGCATCCAGGAGCTCAGAGACGAGTCATGAGCGTCCAGGATCTCAGAGCCGAGAGTCAGGAGCGTCCAGGAGCTCAGAGGAGAGAGTCGGGAGCGTCCAGGATCTCAGAGCCGAGAGTCAGGAGCGTCCAGGAGCTCAGAGCCGAGAGTCAGGAGCGTCCAGGAGCTCAGAGGAGAGAGTCAGGAGCGTCCAGGAGCTCAGAGCCGAGAGTCAGGAGCGTCCAGGAGCTCAGAGGAGAGAGTCAGGAGCGTCCAGGAGCTCAGAGCCGAGAGTCAGGAGCGTCCAGGAGCTCAGAGGAGAGAGTCAGGAGCGTCCAGGAGCTCAGAGACGAGAGTCAGGAGAGTCCAGGAGCTCAGAGACGAGAGTCAGGAGAGTCCAGGAGCTCAGAGACGAGTCAGGAGAGTCCAGGAGCTCAGAGACGAGTCAGGAGCATCCAGGAGCTCAGAGACGAGTCAGGAGCATCCAGGAGCTCAGAGACGAGTCAGGAGCATCCAGGAGCTCAGAGACGAGTCAGGAGAGTCCAGGAGCTCAGAGACGAGTCAGGAGCATCCAGGAGCTCAGAGGAGAGAGTCAGGAGCGTCCAGGAGCTCAGAGACGAGAGTCAGGAGAGTCCAGGAGCTCAGAGACGAGTCAGGAGCATCCAGGAGCTCAGAGACGAGTCAGGAGAGTCCAGGAGCTCAGAGACGAGTCAGGAGCATCCAGGAGCTCAGAGGAGAGAGTCAGGAGCATCCAGGAGCTCAGAGCCGAGAGTCAGGAGCATCCAGGAGTTTAACACAAACACACAACCACATCATGTGTAGACACTGATGAACACGCTCACATCTGCTCCAGTCTACCCTCATCACTGCTCATTTAGTCTTCCTTTAGTCCTGTGTCAAATCTCCTTTTAGTTTTGACAATGTTTATTTCTTTGTCTTTTGTTTTCCAGTTTTACCAACGTCTGGGAATTTTAGTCTAGTTACAGGAAGTGCACACTTTGTCATATTTTAGTCAATCTGACAATCACAATTATTTTGTGGTGATTTGAGAATCAGAACTCTTGCACTTTCACAAATTGGCACACATCCAGAGAACGTAGACTTACATGATTTATTGATCTCATCGTTTCCTGATTGATGATCTGAAATATAAATCGCACTCTCTACATTAGAAAAACAAAAACAGTGACATTCCTGATATTAATTCCAATAACTACCAATTATATTCATGTCTTTCTATTAAAACAACAACAAAAAAACTTTGTTATGTGGTAAAGAGGTGTAATTCAGTAGAGATCATGTTTGAATCATTACAGTTTAACACGGAGGATCTGATGCAAATTTAGCAGCAAATAGCGCAAACGTCCACCCGAACCATCACAGAACACAGAGCGAGGCCGAGCGGCATTCTGGGTAATCCTGCTTACACAGATCCAGGAGAATGTTGCGTCAGTAGTAATAGAGCGAGAGATAATGAACAGAGATGGCTGACAGTAAGTGCAGCGTTTGAAGGGTTTGAAGTGTATTTCAGTCATGTTACAGGATCCCAGGACTGGTCGGAGCTTCTCTTTCTCTGTGTTCATCACACCAGCACCAGACACTTTCATCCACACGTCCATCTGAGCTGAGATTCATGCACACTTCAGCAGATCTGAAGCATTCAGTGCATCATTGTGTATTAATGCAGGTGCTGCATGATCTCATTATCAATAGATCCACAAGCGCGGGAACAAGATGCTTGCCATCACCAGGAGCTCTGGGTTTCTGCAGGTCTGGTGAAAGTATATTTCAAACAATTTTATGACCAAGAAAATAAATCTACCAAATAAATCTAATGGAATAAAGACTCTTCAAACAAGATACATTTACTGGAGATGCAAAATGACAAAGTTGTCTGCTACCATGAGAAAAATTATAATCAAGATCAAATATTTGTCAACAGGCTAAGAAAAATCAACTTCATTTAAATGGAAGCATATGTTTATTTTGCATTTCAAGTGCATATTTTGATTGAAATGATGAATTAAAGACTTTATGCTCTGATTTAAAACCTTTTTAGTCCTTCCTTAAAGGGGGATGAAATGCTCGTTTCACTCAATATCCTGTTAATCTTGAGTACCTATAGAGTAGTACTGCATCCTTCATAACTCCAAAAAGTCTTTAGTTTTATTATATTCATAAGAGAAAGATAGTCTGTGCTGATTTTCCCCGGAAAAACACGACTGGCTGGAGGCGTGACATGTGGGCGGAGCTAAAGAATCTCGAGCGCCAGTAGGCTTTTGCGTTGAGAGTGTTTGGAAGCTGTGACATTACCGTGAGGAAAAAACCATCATCCAAAACAAACCATGGCTTACAGTCAGATTCTGCCGTTTATTTATGATCCAGAATCAGATCCAGAGGCTGAAACTGAACGAGAGCAGCAGCAGCAACGACTCGCTCCGAGCGGGGCTCGAACCCGGGTCTCCGGCATGGGAGGCGGACGCACTAACAAGGAGGCAGAGATATTTTAAGCAGTTTTACTCACCGCCTGCGGTACCAACACACGATCGTGACCCTTTTTCGTTGGGATTGCATCATCCTTAAGAATAAACGATATGCAAATCCGTCGTCAAACTGGGCCTTGTGAACAAGCATCTTCGAAATGCAGGGAACAAACAAAAACACTTGCACAACTCCGTTGATGCTCTGTAAAAATAAACTCCATCCACTGGTCCCTTAATGCTGTTTCTCTTTTGGTAATCTGTGCAGGGTTGTCTTGCCCTGGCAACCAAAAACACACTTCTTTTGGGACTTTTCGCGACGCTCTCGCTCTGATCAGTGAAGTCTGTTGTGCTCTCAGTGCTCTGCTATACGGGAGCGCGCGCTCTTCCGGCAGAAGTGCCTCAGGACCCATATAAGGAAATTCTGCTCCATCTAACGTCACACAGAGCCATACTCGAAAAAAGCTTTCCGAAACTTGTGACAAACCGGAAGGAGTATTTTTGGAACAGAAATACTCCTTCAAACGTACAACTTAATTTTTGAAACTTTGTCCATGTTTAGCATGGGAATCCAACTCTTTAACAGTGTAAAAAACTCAGTATGCATGAAATAGCATTTCACCCCCCCCTTTAATCTGACAAATGGCAAATCAATTATTATTGATTATTACTACTACTAGTATGGTTCAGGTTTTTTTTTTTAAGCACCATTTTAGTTTTTGTTCATTATCAATTTTTAAAACTATCGGTTAATTATTCAGTATCCAGTGGTCCAAACTAGCTATCGGTATCAGCAAAATCCACTATCGGTCAACCAATAACTACAACTCTTTAGTGTACAAAAGTAAAACAAACAATATCCTTAACATCCACTGTTACAATGTATTATTACAACTATGAACTGCAAAATGAATGTACCAAAGGGTGGAGTTTAATTCACTATAGCTCTGACATTAACCCTCTGGAGTTGACAAACACGGATACATGTTTTGTGGCATCTTCTCCTGATAACCTCAAAAATAACTTAGATTGCACTTTTTTTTTTGATCGTACAGGTAAGAGCAATACATCAATCAAAACTGTAAAGGGTCTAGTTTTCTTTGTGTAAAGACATAACAAAACTTTGTGAACAACTTGGTCTGCGGTGATCATTTAGACACGCGTCATTAAAATGAACTGTAACTCAGTGAATACTCAACGAAGAGACATGAGAGATATATTTATAGAAAGCCTGACATGTCTACTTTTAAACTAAAAAACTGCCAAAAACAGATATTCTGTAATAAAGTAATCCATATGAAAACAACGTGATGTCCGTTTTTCATGTCTCTCTTCATTATATCTAACGTGACCACGCCCAAGCGCCGAACGCTCTATTCAGATTCTAATGTTTCACTGAAGCTTGAATACGCCCACACAACAGAACACAATGCAGCAAGACTGTTCTTCAAGTTCTATTTATTTTACTGTTTGCTTTGCGATGAGAGGAATAAGACAATTCACCCCAAAAAGATGTGGTGTGATGTGATGTGGTTGAGGATTTGAGATTTGGATTTCCTCAGAAAAAAAAGAATGAAGTGAGTGAGTGACGTGACATTCAGCCAAGTATGGTGACCCATACTCTAGAATTCGTGCTCTGCATTTAACCCATCCAAAGTGCACACACAGAGAGCAGTGAACACACACAGCAGTGAACACACACACACACACACACACACACACACAGTGAACACACACCCAGAGCAGTGGGCATCATTTATGCTGCGGCGCCTGGGGGTTCGATGCCTTGCTCAAGGGCACCTCAGTCGTGGTATTGCCGGCCAGAGATCCTAGGGTTAGGAGTCAAACTCTCTAACCAGCAGCTTCAAAATCCTCGGTACTCATCTTACTGGACCTGTCTGCTGCTTTTGACACTGTTAATCACTAGATGACCCACACTCAGAAAGATGGGCATCTCTGGAACTGCTCTCCTGTGGGTTAAGTCCTACCTCTCTGACAGATCCTTCAGTGTGTCTTGGAGGGGTGATGTTTCTAAGTCACACCACCTTGCTACTGGGGTTCCTCAAGGCTCAGTACTTGGACCACTTCTTTTATCCATCTACATGACGTCATTAGGATCTGTCATTCAGAAGCATGGCTTTTCTTATCACTGCTACGCTGATGACACCCAACTCTACTTCTCATTCCAGCCAGATGACCCGACGGTAGCTGCTCGCATTTCAGCCTGAGTTACATTTCTAGCTGGATGAATGACCATCACCTTCAGCTTAACCTTACGAAGACAGAACTCCTGGTGATTCCAGCTAACCCATTGTTTCATCACAACTTCTCTACAGAGCTGGGTTCATCAACCATTACTCCTTCGAGGACAGCCAGAAACCTAGGAGTTGTGATGGATCATCAGTTAAGCTTCACAGACCACATTTCTACAACGACCCGATCCTGCAGGTTTGCCTTATACAACATTAGAAAGATTAGACCCTTCCTGTCAGTGCAAGCCACCCAACTTCTTGTCCAAGCTCTTGTTCTCTCCAGACTGGACTATTGTAATGCTCTCCTGGCTCTTCCTGCATGTACTGTCAAGCCTATGCAACGGATCCAGAATGCAGCAGCGAGGGTTGTCTTCAATGAGGCAAAAAAAAGCGCACGTTACTCCTCTCCTCATCAGGTTACACTGGCTACCAGTAGCCGCTCACATCAGATTCAAGGTACTGATTCTTGCCTACAAGACCGACCACTGGCACGGCACCAACTTACCTAAACTCACTGGTTAAATCTTATGTGCCCTCCAGAAGTTTGCGCTCTGCAAGTGAACGATGCCTTGTGGTGCCATCCCAAAGAAGTTCAAAATCATCTCACAGACCATTTCCTGGACTGTGCCCAGCTGGTGGAATGACCTCCCAATCTCAATTCGTACAGCTGAGTCTTTACTCATTTTCAAGAAACATCTAAAGACTCATCTTTTTTGCCTACACTTAACCAACTAACACTAGCACTTTTCCTTTTCTTGCCTTTTCATTTATAAAAAAACAAAAAAAACCTTGTATACTGTTGTTGTTCTCTTGTTGACCTGACTGCTTCTATTGTTCTCATTTGTAAATCGCTTTGGATAAAAGCGTCTGCTAAATGATTAAATGTAAGATTTTTCCTGTTTTGTAAAGAACTGAACTTCTGCTCACCAGGCCTGCATTTATTTGATCCAAAATACATTTAATACAAAATACATTTCCTAAAGCAGTAATATTGTGAAATATTTTTACTATTTAAAATAACTGCTTTCTATTTGAATACATTGTAACAATTTAATTTATTCCTGTGATCAAAGCTAAATTTTCAGCATCGTTACTCCAGCCTTACTCCAAGTGAAACAATATACTGTACACTATACCATTCAAAAGCTTGGAGTCAGTATATACAGAATTTAACTTTTATTTTGCACATACATGATAAATACAATAATCATGTAACAAACTATGCTGTTTTTCAATTCACCAAAAAAAAAAATTATATATATATATATATATATATATATATATATATATATATATATATATATATATATATGATGGACATAAATGATGCCCACTGCTCCGGGTGTGTTCACTGCTGTGTGTGTTCATGGTTTGTGTGTTCACGGTGTGTGTGTGCACTTTGGATGGGTTACATGCGGAGTACAAAACTTCACTTTTCACTAACTTCTCCAGGCCCCAAAACCCCCTATACCTCAGAGGGTTAAAAACAGTGTCCTCCGTGTTGAATTCAGTTTATTCTGCTCTCATAACTATACACTGTTTCAGCATTAGCATTCATCATTGTTCTCCGCTCCTGTGACCCGTCAGAACAGAGCTGAGACCCGGTGGTGGCTGTTCTGCTCTATTCTCACTGATAAACAGCTCAATGATGAGGCTCCGGAGGTTCACTTCTCTCCACACAGACGGCACAGAACATCAGAGTCTGATTAGACACCTGCAGTAAATAACTTCTTAATTACTTCTGCTGAAAGCTGCTCGCCGTGGCTGCGTGTGCCTGTCATTAATTACACCAGCGATACATACGGACAATATACTTCATCACAGCGCGGGGCTAACGGGCCCCTGGTGAGAGTAACCAGCTTTACTCTTTGTTACCGGTTCAACAGTCCTGTGGCAGAAAGACAATGCTGAGAGCTCCCCGGACGCTCCCCGCTCCCTCCATTTATTAATCTGAGCCCCGCGAGTGAGACGCAGCTAAATTACGCTGACCCCCGCCAATGAGCAGACGCCCATGAGGATGGGTCAGACACGATAATAGCTCGCAGGAGCGCGGTGAGACGGGGGCTTGTTTGGGGTTTACTTAAGAGCGTAATTAAAAAAGTTTGAACTGAGAAGCACAGCTCCGCCAGTGGTTCATCATTGTGTTTGAAGGACGGAGGAAAGTCGACAGACAAAGCCTCAGATAGAGACAAAAACTGATCCACACTGCAGTGCTACGACACTCAGAACCTTTGCAGAACATCACTGAAGAATCAAACAGCTACAGGAGTGGGTTTTCCTCAACCAACTGCAGAAACACAGGAAAAACCTCAAGCAGTATTCACAGAGGGCCATCTGAAAGACTGAAAGACGAATGAACAAAGAGCTGAGTTTGTCTTCAGTGTCTGCAGGGAATCTGAGAGATGCATTATCTTCTTCTCCATTAATTGGACCCAGTTTATAAGAGTATCTTTTATCCAGAACAGAGCAGGCTGAGCCAAAAGACAAAGCTGTATAAATGGACTGTCAACACCCATGTCCAAGTGATCAAACAGATCATATTGGCTGAGAAGAGACTAAGACTGTAAACAATCAGACACCTGGAGCATGGCCCAAAGTAAAACACAAGGCAAAACGGGACAATTTGAGGAAAGCTTCCAGGTTCTCTCCGATCTGAAGCAGGAAGAGCTCTTCAATGATGTTTGGCTCAGTTCTGGATGCTCTGTGTGTGTTTGTGTTTTCCTCTCTTACTCCCAAACAGCACATTCAATCCCTAACGGAGGACATTCAAGCATCTCAGTGATGCTTCATTTGCTGACAGCTTTGTCTTCACCGTATTCTTTGTATTTGTGTCACTGAAGTAATCTCAGGTTTTCCATAACGGCATGTTTACCGTCACCAATTTTGATCTCCCGGGTCCGCTATTAGCTTTTAGCCAGTTAGCATCAGCAAGCGTGGTTGCTGCTAACTGCGCTTACATTGCTAATACTCTATTCACACACATTACCATTGCTGTACTCACTGTTACTTGCTTTAATGGCGGATGAATGTCTCCACTCTGCGCAGCTCGAGCTCGTGGGGAAGCAGATTCGCGACCTGGAACAGAGGCAGGCCCAGCTGAGAGAGCGGAAAGCCACGCTGGAATCATCCCGGACTGATGCTCACAAGTCCGGGGTAAGTATACAGCGTGCTGTTAACAGTCCCACCACGTCTACTCCATGTGTTTCTCTGTGCAGGCCCGGTGCACCCAGGACGCAATCTTCCCAGATGTCCTTCACTGCGACGCCGGGACACCAAGGACCCTGGGTGCATCCACAGTGGAGGACGCGAGCCGGGTCCCGTGCGACGACTTCTCCCCATTCTGCCTTCGAGATCTCCATCCAGAACCGCTTCGCTCCCCTCCGCGAGTCAGGACGCGACGCTGTGATCATCGGAGACTCCATCGTCCGACACGTAAGTGCTACGTTAGCCGAAGGTAAAGTGCACACTCATTGTTTGCCTGGTGCTCCTGTTCTCGATGTTTCTGCGCAGATACCCACGATCCTGAAGGCCGACGAGAGCCCCAGAGCGGTCGTGCTTCACGCCGGGGTTAACGACACCACGCTGCGGCAGACGGAGACGCTGAAGAGGGACTTCAGGAGCCTGATCGAGACGGTTCGCAGCACGACGCCCACGGCGACGATCGTCGTGTCAGGACCACTGCCCACGTATCGACGAGGACACGAAAGGTTCAGTAGACTTTTTGCTTTAAATGAATGGTTGTTGTCATGGTGTAAAGAACAGAAACTGCTATTTGTTAATAACTGGAATCTTTTCTGGGAGCGTCCTAGACTGTTTCGCGCTGATGGATTACACCCCAGCAGAGTCGGAGCGGAGCTGCTCTCTGACAACATCTCCAGGACACTTCGCTCCATGTGACTAGTAAGACAATTCTCAAATAACCATTATGATGAGTTTTGTTCCACCCGCTTAAATGATAAAAGTACTTGCGCTGTAAAAACTATTAAGACTGTGTCTGTTCCCCGAATAGTGAGGTCAAAATATAAATATAATGTAGGATTTAGAAAAAATCTTATCGTAATTAAACCAGAAAAATGTAAAGTAAATGAACAAAAACAATTTTTAAAGTTTGGGCTCATAAATATTAGATCACTCACACCAAAAGCAGTTATTGTAAATGAAATGATCACAGATAATAGTTTTGATGTACTTTGCTTGACTGAAACCTGGCTAAAACCAAATGATTATTTTGGTCTAAATGAGTCTACTCCACCAAACTACTGTTTTAAACATGAGCCCCGTCAGACTGGTCGTGGCGGGGGTGTTGCAACAATATATAGTGATATTCTCAATGTTACCCAGAAAACAGGATACAGGTTTAACTCTTTTGAAATACTTCTGCTAAATGTTACTCTGTCAGACATGCAAAAGAAATCTAATGTATCTCTTGCTCTGGCTACTGTGTATAGACCACCAGGGCCGTATACAGAATTCCTAAAAGAATTTGCAGATTTCCTCTCAGACCTTCTAGTTACAGTTGATAAGGCGCTAATCATGGGAGATTTTAATATTCACGTTGATAATGCAAATGATACATTAGGACTTGCGTTTACTGACCTAATAAACTCCTTTGGAGTCAAGCAAAATGTCAACGGGCCCACTCATCGTTTTAATCATACACTAGATTTAATTATATCGCATGGAATCGATCTTACTGCAGATATTGTACCTCAAAGTGATGATATTACAGACCATTTCCTTGTATCGTGCATGCTGCGTATAACTGATATTAACTATATGTCGCAGCGATACCGTCTGGGCAGAACTATTGTTCCAGCCACCAAAGAAAGATTCGCAAATAACCTGCCTGATCTATCTCAACTGCTATTTGTACCCAAAAATACACATGAATTAGACGAAATTACTGAAAACATGGGCACTATTTTCTCTAATACATTAGAAGCTGTTGCCCCCATCAAATTGAAAAAGGTTAGAGAAAAACGTACTGTACCATGGTATAACAATAATACTCACTCTCTCAAGAAAGTAACTCATAGTCTTGAACGCAAATGGAGAAAAACTAACTTGGAAGTTTTTAGAATTGCATGGAAAAACAGTACGTCCAGCTATAGACAGGCTCTAAAAACTGCTAGGGCAGAGCATATACACAAACTCATTGAAAATAACCAAAACAATCCAAGGTTTTTATTTAGCACAGTGGCTAAGTTAACAGATTACCAGACGCCACCTGATTCAAATATTCCACCAACGTTAAATAGTAATGACTTTATGAATTTCTTCACTGATAAAATAGATAACATTAGAAATACAATACCGAATGTAGATTCTACAGCATCTAACACTTCAGTTTCATCCATCGCACCCAACGATAAACTGCAGTGCTTTACAACCATAGGACAGGAAGAGCTAAATAAACTTATCACTGTATCTAAACCAAAAGCATGTTTATTAGATCCTGTACCCAATAAATTACTGAAAGAGCTGTTACCTGTAGCCGAAGAACCGCTTCTCAATATCATTAACTCTGATGCAGAAAAACTAGTTCATACATTTATGACCTCTAGACTGGACTATTGTAATGCACTTCTAGGTGGTTGTCCTGCTTCGTCAATAAACAAGCTACAGGTAGTCCAAAATGCAGCAGCTAGAGTCCTTACGAGGTCAAGAAAATATGATCATATTACCCCAATTTTACAGTCTCTGCACTGGCTACCTATTAAGTTCAGTATCAGTTACAAATTATCATTACTTACCTATAAGGCCCTAAATGGTTTAGCTCCTGCATACCTAACTAGCCTTCTACCACGCTACAACCCATCACGCACCCTAAGGTCACAAAACGCTGGACTTTTGGTAGTTCCTAGGATAGCAAAGTCCACTAAAGGAGGTAGAGCTTTCTCACATTTGGCTCCCAAACTCTGGAATAGCCTTCCTGATAATGTTCGGGGTTCAGACACACTCTCTCTGTTTAAAGGTGCCATATGCAAAAATTGAGGTAAAAATATCCATAACATGACCTACACGCATCAAAAGAATGAGAAGAAATAAGGGCGATGATGTCATTAAAAAAATGTCAAGTTATAGTGCTGCAGAGATATCAACCTTAATTAGCATTAGCATTACTAGCCCCGGCCCGACAGGTGTCGTAATACCAGTTTCGGCCATGGGAGGCGGTATGCGGGCAACATAACCACCAGCCAACCTGCAATACACGAATAACTCGCACGGCTTGTGGGCGTGTACTTGAACCTGGTGTCAATCGTGTGGAAAGTACAGCACAGTACTTCATTTCAGTTCAGGGAAGAGAGAGAAATTATGGCTCAAGCCCTTGGCAAGAGACCACCACCTGCTACAGGGAAACAACCGCGCTCGGAATCACAAAACAAATCGGATAAGAAAAGGAGCCGAACCAGAGTAAACATCGGCACTGCTTTCAATCGCTGGAGACAACTGATGGACCTGAAAGAAATGAGGTTCGACTCTGAACTTGCAACATTTCTTTTCGATTGGTAAGTTAGATGCTGTTAGTATTTCGCTAAAAGTTTGTTTTATATGTTTGTGTATTTGTTTTCAGGAAGTTATAACATAGAAATGTATCGAAGGCTGTTCGATAAACGTGCTAATGTTAGCGATGGCTAACCGTAGCTGCGTTTGATAATTAGCTAGCTATAACTTAACTTTACTCATTTTATTATTTCATAACTAACCTGCTCTGTCTAGTCTGTTGGTCTCTGTGTCCTCTTTGCTTCGTGGTTTTTCTGTGCGTGAAAAAATTTATGTGTGGCGTGAAAGCGTGTGAAAAGTCAATTGTGTGTGTCTCACGCTGAATGCTTGAGAGTTGGCACATTAGTTCCCAAGCAGAATAAAGGACAGGTTGATTATTGCTGTTTAGCATTTGTATTAATCTATGATGTGTCCCTGTTTGCGTACAAGGACATAAAAAATAAATTAAAAGTGATACGTGGACCAAGGTGTCTGAGATTGTTTATTTTAAGTAAAGGATCCTAATATTTCGTCCACAACAATATTTAATGAGGTTAACTTATAACTCCTTGTGATTAGTCTGCACGAGATCAACAAGCTTGTTTGCTTTGCGGCTGCTTTAAATACAAAATAATCATTCGATCTACGTCAGAGCGTCTGAGCGCTCACAAATCTTTCTGCAGCGTCGTGAGCAGAGAGGCAAGAGCGATTTTTGACGCGCTAGACGCCGGCGGTGTGAACGCACAGTTATGGCTGTAGTGTTGTTGTGAAAGTAGGGGCGGAGCATAGAGACTATGCCGTTTCTCGTTTGGTACTCTAGAGTAGACCAATTCACTTTATTGAGGCATACTGCCCCATCTGGTATGGAATGTGGAGTATGACTTGATTTTTTTGCCAAACATTACAGATGGCACCTTTAAATCTAGATTAAAAACACATCTCTTTCGCCAAGCATTCGAATAATGTATCTTTTATTTGTGAGTGTAGTTGCATCTGATCAAAGGTGCATTTTTATTCATTAGCTTGGGTTAAACTAATTTTACTTTGTTGGATCAGCAGCTATGCTAATGATGTCTCTATGTGTTTCTCTGTTTCTGCTGGATCTTCATCCCGTGGTAACTAGGATTTACACAAGCTCCAGTCTGGATCCAGAACACCTGAGAAGAGATGATGCTGACCCTCAGAGGACCTCAGATGATGCTAACCCTAAATCAACAACAGAACTAACAATTATTGCTAAATGTGTGACTGAATCATATAATAACTTAATAATATTGATAGTTCATCGTCTAGCTGACTACGTCTTGTATTATTATTATTATTTTTATTTTTTCTAAAATTCTGTCAAATGTGCACAAACTACTAGCTACTACTAAATATTGTAGAAACATAATTTTCTGTAAAGTTGCTTTGTAACGATTTGTTTTGTAAAAAGCGCTATACAAATAAAATTGAATTGAATTGAATTTCAGGTTCAGTTCAAGTAGACATCCTCACATTCACCTTCATCTTACTCTCTAACTACACACTCAAATTATCAGACTATTAATATTATCTGTAGTAAATAAAATTATCTTTGCTATTGGATTCAGTAAAGAGAGCTCTGGCTTGGCTTTGAATGGCTGGCTTCCCCATCTGGACTGTAAAGAGGATAACATTAGGAGAGGATGGATGACCGCTGTAAGAGCTCATGCTGACCAAACGTACAGCCAGTGATCATCCAGACGGCCTGTGAATGAAGCCCCTCTCTACCTCAGTAGATGTTCACGCTCCGCAGCTGCTGGCCATCGTCTCAGACTGACTGGAGAATCCTTCATCTGTGCTGAGCTCATGACCCAATCTCACAATAAACCCCACCGCATTCATAACGGCAGGAATAACTGCCTCGTATTCCCAGGTCAGCCGCGAGTCTGAAAGAGCTATTGTGTGTGTCATCAGACGTCACCTCAGGGAATAGAGCTGTCTGACAGCAGAATCATTCAGAGAGCAGCCGTCCCTCCAGGGGCCTGAACATCAGGGGACGACACACACACACACACGCTACGAGACTCCAGCGGTGGAAACACCACCAATACCTGCTCATCTACATCAGCACACACAGAGAAACCCTGCCCTAGTTCTTCTCAAACACATGAGGAACTACTGAAACCGTTTGGCCCCGGAAACAATGAACATAAATATTCCACTGAACAGAGTGGAGTGAGATAATCCCAGAAAAATGGAGACGGAGCCTAACGGAGATGAAGATCCCTAACGCTCAGATTCATTCTGCTGCCCTGAGCAACACAGAACAAAACAGATCATATCATCAATCTCACAAAGCCACACATCAGACTACAGGCGTCTTCAGAGCCAATTACTGACCTCAACACACTCACACACACACACACACACACACACACTCACACACACACACACACACACCATTATCGTTCATATTATAAGCGTCACAGGCAAAACACATTAAGAACCATTTGTGAATTAGTTTATTATATTCACAACAGTCATAACATATTTAGCTTACTGAACATTTTTTGTGCCCCCTTATCTTGAGTTTGGGAGTCATTCTTGTTCATTTTTGGTGGTACTGTTGCCCCAAAACCCGGTCCTGTTGAGGTCCGGTCTGCCCTCGGTCTGTGATTTCTTCCGAGGGAAGGGGTGTGCGATATGAATATTTCTGACCGTGGACGATAAAATGGTCTCAATGAGCTGCTTTTGAAGAAATATCGTATTATGCTGCAGCGCACAATCTATCAGCTGCAGTTCTGGCGGCACGTATTGAATATCCTGCGACAGCAGACATATCCAGAAAAACATATGAGAAATACACAAAACTAACGTGGGAGCTCTACTCTCTTCCACCGCTGACCTTCAGAGAGCTAAGGACACAGAGAAACCTTTGACAGAACAGGGCAAACACAATTAACTCAACATTAAGTTCAGCTGAAGACTTGAGCTGGTTAGGAGGCATGAACGTCCATCAGACAGCAGATTGACATCTCCTGAGCAGAAACAGACTATTATTGGAGTCATTCTGACCGATTCCAGCATCGTCTCACTATTTCCATCCGCTCAGGCTGCTACAGACAGACAGACGAGTGCATTTCAAGTGGAAGAGCAGTAATGAAATACAGAAGAGGAGTGCGACCAGCAGACAATGCTCCAGGAAGATTCGTTCATAAATGCTAAACACATAACATGGTCAACTGAATGCTAAACGTGAATCCAGGGAGCAAACGTGGAACTCTGACTTTAACTACTGATGGAGAACATGCTAAAACTAAATGCATGTAAACGCATGTAAATAGAAAGAAAAGCAACACATCTATTTAACATCGAGGGCCGCAATGGAAACAAGCCAAGGGCTTTATTGTGTTTTTATCCTCGACAGTTTTTTCTAAAATGTATGGAATACTTGTATTTTGTACAATTTTATAAACTTGTCAAATAAATTTCAATTTAATTCAATTCAACAACAACTGTGCACGTGTTCTACATCACTGCTCTTGTGAGATTTCTCTGTGAGAAATTCTGTTTGATCATTCATTTATTCTTAAGGATCAATTAAAATGGACTCAAATGGTTCAAAAGTGCACCGTTTTCATGATTTCAGGCTCGGGAGGTCAGAGTTTCAGAAGATCCAGGAAGCTCAGGTGAAGCCTGGAGCTCCAAGCGTCTTTAGATTCATGTTTCAACACAGACTGCAGCCAAAGGCAAGATGCATTATTTATGATGTGTAAATATAGCACCAACACAATGTGAACGGCATTCTACAGAGATACGTTTAATATGTGTGACATCTGAAATAAATGAATTCAAGAACATCTGAATGAATTGAAATGTTAATGGTGTTGTGTGGAGCTCTCTGGAGAGAGACGGCTGATATTACAACCAGTGAAGCTGAATTTCAATGAAGGTATCCAAGGTCAAGCTCTTATCACCGCAATCGCTGGACATGAAGAGACTCCGCTGTTAGACAGTGAAATGTGTTTTATACACAGAACAGTGCTGCGGTTTCTTTACCTAAACATCTCTGAATGCTTCATCTGCCCAGAAACTACAGGGAAATGCATCTTGTGTGGAAATAAATGCATCTGGTGATTGGTTTGTCTCTCTTCCATGATGTGCTCCAGCAGCGGTGAGGAACAGCTGCTCCAGACTGGAGCCAATGGAAACTCATAAGCTAATGTTTTTCACAGGACACGTCTCTCTGATCAGAGCAGGACGAGCCAGAAAGAGCTGCAGACGAGGGACTCTCGCTGTAACGCCAGACTCTGTCAAGATCATGTCAGCAACCGTCGTCTCACTCCTTCAGGAGCAATGTTTGAAAGAATCCATGTGAAGATAAACACTTTAAAATCGCTTTAGACTTTAGACTCTGCCCCGGTACGAGTTGACAAGCTGTTCATTAGTCTGTTTAATTAAATAAGATCAAATGTAGTTGCAATAAATGCATCAAGAATCAGTACACCTCCAGCAGTGGAGTACTATTATTCTGCTGCATGAAACCGCGGAGACGTTTTTTTTTATTTTTCGATTTTAATATATATATATATATATATATAAAGAAAACCGTTTGGAGGCAAAAGAATCTACTTCTATATATATATATAAAAAGTTGATTCTTTTGCCTCCAAACGGTTTTCTTTTTTGACCAGGCACAAACGCGGCAGACGTGTTCATCCATCAGTCTCAGGACAGGACGTCAAATACTTCATGTTTCTGTTAGAGTTCATGTGTTCATCTGACCTTTGCTTTATAGCAACACTGAGCTTCTCCAAAAACCATTCCAGCTGCTTCAGGCTTCAGTAAACTACTGCCAGCAATCCCACCGCCGTCAAATAAAACAGCTGCTATCAGCCATCTGGGAAAACAGTCACAGAGGAGGAGAAAAACTGTGTGGAGCTCGAGAACAAACACAAAACTAAAGCTACATAACTACAGAGAACAACCCCGTCTTACAGATATATAACCTCAAAAACTGCAGTGAAAAGTGTGTTTCAATCAAGTCAAGCAAGTTCAGAGCATTGAAATGGCATTCACACTTTACATTTCTAAATGAAAGAGTGAAGCAGATGTTTACAGAGAGTCAAAGAGTGAGGAAAGGAAAAATAAGAAGAACTGATGAAAAAAGACTGGTCCAAGGCAGAGCAAGTGATTCTGCTAAAAGCCTCAGTCCATTTTTCTAGAACAACACAGGATCCAAACCAAACACAACATAAGATTACAGCAACCAACAAACAATCTGTCCGTCCACATCAAACATGCCAAAATCCATCAAACATCACAGCCAATCAGAGAAGTGTGGGTGGAGCCTATCTCACACTCTCAATGAAATGGATAAAATTAATGATTATAAATTACAAACTTTAACATTACTGAAAATACATACTACGTGACTGATTCCATTTTTCATGAAATATACTTGTTTGTTCACACTGACTTTACAACTATGAATCTATGGGTGCTTCTCAGTATCCCTCCTCGTCTCCTCCGTCCTGCATCCTGTGACCCGGAAACTGATCGAGCACAGCCGTCTTGAAGGACATCTCAATTCTCTAATTGGACCACGAGGATCGAGGAGGGAGGAGGGAGGAGGCTTCATGAGGAGCGAGGATACACAGGTGTATCCAATGCGGAAGTCTTTTATCGACTTAACGTGACAC
Source organism: Carassius auratus (assembly GCF_003368295.1). NCBI lineage: Eukaryota > Metazoa > Chordata > Actinopteri > Cypriniformes > Cyprinidae > Carassius > Carassius auratus. Next base: position 112,155 of record NW_020525055.1, on the reverse strand, counting down.
ACGTATAAATTCTCCTCCCCCTTCACTGTTGTAATAATTTTTATTTAAATTTTACCATTGCACTTCAAATAAACCAGGCATGTCATATTTTTCAAACTGGGCATCTTGCTTTATTAATATTATGAATGTCTTAATTAACAAACTTTAACAACATAAGGGCAGATCCCTTAAATCACAGCTGATGACACTTTGAAGTAATGCTGAACGGAGTGAGGATAAATCATTTCACTTGATTCAAGTCTTCCATCCTCATGTCTTTTCCTTGCGTCCTTCCCTCGCATCCTGAAGTGGTGGAGCTAAGACACGAGGAAAGGAAGCGAGGAAAGGAAGCGAGGATGCACAAATAAGAATTGAGAAGCACCCTATGTCTATCTATTTGCCGTTTTAAGATGAATTGCTTGAAGTATTCGCCCAACTGTGAGTCGCTTTGGATAAGTGTTTGCAAAATGAATAAAGGTAAAAGCGGTCATGAAATGAGAAATAAATTCCCTTGATCTTTTGACATATACGAGGCCATTGCACTATAAAAACATCCTGTAAGTTTCAGAACTCAAAACAGTCATTAGTCAGATCACTTGTTTAGCTCCGCCCACTGACTCTGCAGCGCTGCCTGTTTAGCTCCACCCACTGACTCTGCAGCGCTGCCTGTTTAGCTCCACCCACTGACTCTGCAGCGCTGCCTGTTTAGCTCCGCCCACTGACTCTGCAGCGCTGCCTGTTTAGCTCCGCCCACTGACTCTGCAGCGCTGCCTGTTTAGCTCCGCCCACTGACTCTGCAGCGCTGCCTGTTTAGCTCCGCCCACTGACTCTGCAGCGCTGCCTGTTTAGCTCCACCCACTGACTCTGCAGCGCTGCCTGTTTAGCTCCACCCACTGATTCTGCAGCGCTGCCTGTTTAGCTCCGCCCACTGACTCTGCAGCGCTGCCTGTTTAGCCCCGCATATGTCATTTAAATAACAAAAGAGGCAAACACAGGTCTACAGAAACCAGACAAACTTTATTTGATGAACTTTAATTTTAATGAAGATCCAGACCACGTCAGTAAGAACTTGGTCCTTTGTTCACTTCAATTAACCGCAGATTCATTTACAATCAAGTCACAACTGTGCATCTGTGTGACTATATTGGATCACACAGTAATGTCAAAACACGTGCAAGTAACTGTTTTCATGATGTTGCCACTATTGCTTTGTCTAATATTACAGATGGTTTGCCGTGTATTGAGTTACTGGTGTGTTTTTGACCTAAATCACAGCAGCGTCCATGTCTGAAGGATTCACGCTATCAATCATACACAACGATTAGCCAATCACAGCAGTGAGCGTTTACTTCAGAGTCTACAATCCTCTACACGTTCAAACAGAGCGTTCTGATGAGAGGGTTAAAAACAGGAGAAATTGCCTATTACTTGTAAATAAGTTTATTTTATTTTTATGTAAAAATCTTGATAATATAAGCAGACCACGGAGAACAAAAAACCATAATAAAGGCAGTTCATGGCCACTTTAACGGCGGAGCCCAGAGTAAACACAATCAGATCTGGAGGAGGATCTGAGCCTGGGACAGAGATGAGAGGCTGGATGATGGATGGGACATCCTGTCGACGGAGAGAAACCTCACAGAGAGCTCTCTATCTGCACCGTCTCCAGAGGACAGGCCTGATGTGAGAGGAGCTCGAGAGCAAACTAAGACCGCTCTAGTGTTGAATAAAGACACACTGACACAGAGGAGATAACGTCACACATGAATACACATGACTCTGAATCAGTGACTGAACACCTCGTGTGATTATTACACTCCAGACACCACTGATGTCTAACACTGAACTGTCCATTATTTTGGCTGCATTTATTATCAATGTATCAGTTATGTGTTATCCTTCTCTTTTTTTTTTTTGCCAGATAAACAACATAATTAAATATTACATATTTGAAATGATTGTTAGCAGTTTGTAGTATAGTTTCTCAAAAGCAGCTCGACTGTAAATGTAGAATAACTAAAGTTCACAACTGATGATGATGATGGTGTGTGTGTGTGTGTGTGTATATATCTGTATATCTGTGTGTGTGTGTGTGTGTGTGTGTGTGAGAGGTGTGTGTGTGTGTGTGTGTGAGAGAGAGAGGTGTGTGTGTGTGTGTGTGTGTGTGTGTGTGTGTGTCTCTGAGCAGCTCTCTCGCAGGACTAACACTGGAATGTTGATCTGGATGATGTTCAGGTTTACACCGAGAGCTTGAGGTGATGAAAGATCTCACACCGTCTCATCGGCTCTTTCTGTGCTGCTGCTTGTGTTGAGATGAACACAGGACAGCCCTGGATCAGCCAGTTCTCACGCAGAGACACACAGCTCAACTACAGCAACAATGATGCTCTCGGTGTTATACAGTGAGGACAGACGGCACATGACTCCTCACATGATCTAACACTGGGAGTCGAATGTGTTTGTCCTCCAGATGACACACATCATGTGAACACAACAGAAAACCCATCCAGGCTGCTTCTAAACAACTGTCTTATTCAATTCCCCAAAATATCTTGCTTCTCAGGAAAAAGAAAATCCTCTCCATGACTGCCATTGGCTCATCTGTGTTCGAGGGGAGGGGCTTATCGATAGGTCAACTGTCTTCAGTAAAGAGCTCAAAGCTCACGACTTGCAGCTAGTTTGCTCAAAAAGCCCTTTTGCTTAGAAAATCCTCCCGAGTACAGACTTCACTGGGCAGGAAAACACGGCAGAACGTCCCAAAGTCCCAAAACAGCATGTTCTCCTCCCATGAAGACTCTCCTCCGCGTCTCGAGGTGTTTCTATTTGCATCTCATTTGGTTCTAAGTGGCTCTGAGAGACGAGCTTCTAATTAAGCCGCCGGGATGCTGGGGATTTGTTGAACGCTGTCGAGCAAACAGACAGATTACGGAGCGACCTCTGGAGATCGTCAGACACACAGCCTCCGGTCCAGCTGTGTCCTCACTGAAGGGTCAGCTCACAGGACCAGACCGCTGCTGTCAGGACGCTGGAGCACCGGGGTCAGAGGCACACACACACACACACACACACACACACACACACACACACACACACACGGCAGACAGGACACTACTTCTCTGTTTGCTCACACATTTGGGCTTTAGAGAGAAGCTACACTTGTTTGTACTGATGCTCGAGCTCCAGTGAATCTGACGCTGGACATCACTGTACACGGACCTAAAAAGGAGCAGTTTCTCTGATAGTATTTCAGTTATCATATCACGTGTGTTTCCTGTCAGCTGTTCAGAATCAGAATCAAATGGCAACATTTTTCTCATCTAATTGGTCAAAGTCTCAGATGGCTTGCACACACACCGAATCATTTCCAGCAGATGCTTACAGCAACACATACATCACAAACTAACACAAAAAGAGATGTGGACTGCACACACACACACACACACACACAATGTGTTTTATGGGTTCATTCCGCAGGTGTAATGGTTTTCTCCTGTACAGTCTGTATTTTCTATCCTCTTACCCTAACTCTACCTCTCACACAAAATCCAGTGAGCCTGAATCGTTCATGAGTGTGTCTGTCCGTTCACATCTTACCCTGTGTTGATGGAAATTATTTCAATCAGCGGGTTCTTCCTGATCTTGGGCAGATCCAGCCGCGCTCCTCCCAGACGCTTGCCTTTCTCCTTCTTCTGACCCAGCAGACGCACGGAGTGACCTGCAACACACACACACACACACACTCATCACCCGAGGAACAGAATCATCACACCCCAGTCCATCAATACAAGCTGATGCCAAAGAGAAAACAGAACAAAGCATTGTGCTCCTTTCCAACAATCACACATTAGCTTCAGGCCACGAGAGAGAGAGAGCGAGACAGAGAGAGAGAAAGAGACAGAGTGTGCGTGTGTCTGCTTCGTGTCGACTGAGATGGATGGAGAAGATATTGAGACGTGATCGTGAATACATCCCCATCATTCAGAGTCCCTGAGCTGAACCCTCCAGGTGTTCACACTAGAGGTCGACCGATGTATCAGTTTACCGATTAATCGGCACCGATAGTTGATTGCTGGAACAATCGGTTATCTGCAAAAATCCATGCCGATAGTTTTCTGGGTTGAGTCCGTTGCTGGAGCGGGGTCAGGGTTCATTATACAGTGTGACAGCGTCCTCTAGTGGCTGAATCACTGACAGCACGTGCTGTGTGTTTAGACACGTGATGCTGAACAGAGAGAGACACTTCAGACAGAAAACACTGATGCTCCTCAGAGTGCCATTCACATAGTTGAACATTAAATTACATTATATTCGCCCTGAATCCTTGTTAATGTACATAAATAGACATAAATAGACACCTTCATTTATAGAGCTATAATATAGATCGTTCTTTCGGTTTGCTTTGATTTTTACACAGTGAACTTCAAACTTATCTGTGTCTCATTGTTCATTCTTGAAGTAAACTTGTGTCCGTTTGGTGAATAAATGCATTGTTTTAGAGCACTGCTCGCGTCTGGAGTGTGTGTGATACCGGTGAGTTCTCCGACTCCGCGCTGCTCTTATTCTGATTAGATCATCATTAAGTGTTCAATAACAGAAGCAGTTCAGGTATGAGAGTTTACATTGTGCTGGTATAATTGTAGGGCTCTATGATTTCTGTGACGCGGATCACCGGAAAAAAAAGATCCCTGCATGTTCTGCGTGACTGTTAATGAATGGCGCAGACGCAAGGTTTCATTTTTAACACATATAATGTTACTGAGGCATTTGATACTCACGGTGATTTCAGCATTTGCACCTGTCTCACAAACAGATTTCATTGGGCCCTGTTAAGAGTGTGGTAACTTCTACATTTACTATTACTATTATTACTTCTATTATTACTACTACTGCTACTACTACTAGTAGTACTAGTAGTAGTATGGTTCAGTCCTTTTTTAATTTTTTATAAATAAAGCACTATTTTAGTTTTTGTTCAATATCCATTTGCAAAACTATCGGTTAATTAATCGGTATCGGCCAGTGTGGTCCTATCTAGCTATCAGTATCAGCAAAATCCAATATCGGTCGAACTCTAGTTCACACACACACACACCTTACATTACAACAACATGGAAATGAACTCAGGTTCCAAGATATGCTGCAATGAAGAGATCTGAGACTGACACACACTGTAACAACCTGATCCACACACACAACCCCTTTATTCACACAACAATACACAGTTATTCTGATAATGGTTTGAAATAAATAATCCTGAATAAAGGAATAACAGGGTCTGTGACAAACATCTTGAGCATGATGTGTGTCTGCACAGAAGAATTGTGGGAACTGCATCCATTAGAGACTCTGAAAGGCCTAGACACATCCACTGTAATCATCAACTGTATTTGTCCAAGACTCTGACAAAACCTCTGACTTGTTCCACAGAGCACGAGGCAGTCAGAGATGCTCTTCTCTGTGTGACACATGTGCTACTATATTCCAGGTCTTCTGGAGTCAGATCAAACCTCAACCACGGCCGGCAACATTTACATTTAATCATTTAGCAGACGCTTTTATCCAAAGCAATTTACAAATGAGAACAATATAAGCAGTCATGTCAACAAGAGAACAACAACAGTATACAAGCGCCATGACAAGTCTCAGTTAGTCTAGTATAGAACGCATAGCCAGGTATTTTTTTTTTTTTTATGAAAAGACAAGAAAAGAAGGGAAAGTGCTAGTATTAGTTGGTTAAGTGCTGGCGAAAAAGATGAGGCTTTAGATGTTTCTTGAAAATGAGTAAAGACTCAGCTGTACGAATTGAGATTGGGAGGTCATTCCACCAGCTGGGCACAGTCCAGGAAAAGGTCAGTGAGAGTGATTGTGAACTTCTTTGGGATGGTACCACAAGGCGTCGTTCACTTGCAGAGCGCAAACTTCTGGAGGGCACATAAGATTTAACCAGTGAGTTTAGGTATGTTGGTGCCGTGCCAGTGGTCGGTCTTGTAGGCAAGCATCAGTACCTTGAATTTGATGCGAGCGGCTACTGGTAGCCAGTGTAACCTGATGAGGAGAGGAGGAACGTGAGCTTTTTTTGGCTCATTGAAGACAACCCTCACTGCTGCATTCTGGATCCGTTGCATAGGCTTGACAGTACATGCAGGAAGAGCCAGGAGAGCATTACAATAGTCCAGTCTGGAGAGAACAAGTGCTTGGACAAGAAGTTGGGTTGCTTGCTATGACAGGAAGGGTCTAATCTTCCTAATGTTGTATAAGGCAAATCTGCAGGATCGGGTCGTTGTAGAAATGTGGTCTGTGAAGCTTAACTGATGATCCATCACAACTCCTAGGTTTCTGGCTGTCCTCGATGGAGTAATGGTTGACGAACGCAGCTGTATAGAGAAGTTGTGATGAAACAATGGGTTTCTCCAGAACAGAGCCAGCGTCCCTCACTTCTTCTGATAACAGGTCTGATAGTGTCAGAGGCTCACGTGACCTCACACACCTCAGCCTCCGTTTAATAGCAGACACATACACTCCTGAACAAAATCTTAAGACCATGGGATGCATCGCAAGTTTTACACATTTTGCACTAGTGGATCATAACCGGGTTGTAAGTGCTGCTTCAAAATGCCAAAAGAAAAAACATGATCAAGAGACAAAAAATAGAGAGTAGGCAATTTATTGAAAACTGCATTTAAAGTCAAACAGGCTGTTCATCAGCTGATCAAAAATTTAAGACCATTGCCCAAAAATAAACTCACAACAAAACTAAAAGTGTCAAAAAATGACTCAGTAGTGAGTAGCCCCACCGTTCTTGTTGATCACTTCAAACACTCGTTTCGGCATGCTTGATGTGACTGTTTCCAGGAGGCTGGTGGGAACGTTGGTCCATGTGGTGAAGATGGCTTCACGAAGGGCATCCACGGTCTGGAACTGACGTCCGTTTTTGTAAACTTCCCTTGCCATCCATCCCCAAATGTTCTCAATGGGATTTAGATCAGGGGAACACGCAGGATGGTCCAAAAGAGCAACGTTATTCTCCTGGAAGAAGTCCTTTGTCAGGCGGGCGTTGTGAATTGCAGCGTTGTCCTGTTGAAAGACCCAGTCATTACCACACAGACGGGGCCCCTCGGTCAAGAGGGATGCCCGCTGCAACAGATCCACATAGCCAGTTGCCGTTTGACGCCCCTGCACAACCTGAAGCTCCATTTTCCCATTGAAGGAAAAAGCACCCCAGATCATGATGGAGCCTCCTCCACTGTGCCGCGTAGAAAACATCTCAGCTGGGATCTCCTTGTCATGCCAGTAACGTTGGAAACCATCAGGACCATCCAGGTTAAATTTTTTCTCGTCAGAGAATAAAACTTTCTTCCACCTTTCAATGTCCCATGTTTGGTGCTCCCTTGCAAATTCCAAACGGGCAAGTTTGTGTCGTGGGAGGAGACGTGGCCTTTGAAGACGTTTTTTGTTCTTGAAGCCCTTCTCTAGCAGATGACGTCTTATGGTTATTGGGCTGCAGTCAGCATCAGTAAGGGCCTTAATTTGGGTCGAGGATCGACCTGTGTCTTCACGGACAACCCGTCGGATCCTGCGGCTCAGTGCAGGTGAAATCTTTTTGAGTGTACAACTTGACTTTTTTGTCCCATAACTCTCAGGATTTTTTAAGAAATGTAAAATGACTGTCTTACTGCGTCCAACCTCGGCAGCGATGGCGCGTTGTGTGAGACCTTGCTTGTGCAGCTCAACAATCCTGCCACGTTCAAAAAGAGAAAGCCTTTTTGCCTTTGCCATCAGGAGATCTTGACAGTATGACTGCTTGAAAAACAATGACATGAAAGCCATATTTTTGTGCAGATTTGACCTTTTTATGGCTATGGTCTTAAACTTTTGATCAGCTGATGAACAGCCTGTTTGACCTTAAATGCAGTTTTCAATAAATTGCCTACTCTCTATTTTTTATCTCTTGCTCCTGTTTCTTCTTTTGGCATTTTGAAGCAGCACTTACAACCCGGTTATGATCCACTAGTGCGAAATGTGTAAAATTTGCAAGCATCCCCTGGTCTTAAGATTTTGTTCAGGAGTGTATGTAATCAAATCTCTAAATAATTAATACAACCATCTACACGCAAATAACAGAAAGAAAGGATCCGAGGCCAGAGGTGTCACAGAGTCTCCTGTGTCTCGAACCTCTGGAGAAGAGACAGACGACATCACACAGGAACCCAAGCGATCACCAGCTATATCCAGAACAATCAAGCTCACAGACACCTGAGATCTACAACACTAGAGCTCTTCAGAAGTCATGTGTCATCCATACATTTCAGTGTTCTGATCAGAGTCTTTACTGACACGGAGCGCAGATCTACTGATCTGACCAGCAAAAGATCATTATCCTGATCACAGCAATGCATCAGGGACCCAAGCGTGTACACTAATTGCATCATGTGAAACATCTCAATATAGTCTAAAGTTAGCATAATTACCCCATGCTTAAAGAAGCAGAATGCATTAAAAATCATTCACTCTCCATTTATAACTGCCAGGATAAATGAGATTTAGCTGTGTGCATAAATATATTTCAATAAAAGATGAAAATGAGCATCTCGTCAGTAATCTTGGATGAGTATTTCTCCAAACTCAATGATGAGCGGATCTCAAGAGCTCAGCTGTCTATTCTCTTTTTCACACTGAAAGAGCAAAATAAAAAGAAATCAAACACAGAAGCTGAACGGTTGGGTCCATCAGTGATGAAGGTGATCATCAGCAGAGATCTGATGAGGGAGAGCACATTCATGCGGGTCTTATTTATTTAGCGGGTCAGATTTAGATAGAAGAAACAGCCTAGCAACAGATAAGGACAGTGAGGCGTGGCCAGCTGACTTCAATCACAGGTAATCAGGCCAATACAAAAGCGGTAGGTTTCACCGTGGCAGCGGTCACGGCAACCCTAGTGTGAATCGAGGAAAAGACCGACTAGTGTAAAGACCATCGACTCTACCTGTGCGACTCCACCGAGCAAGGACACCGACAGGGCACTTGAGTATTGCTTTTCTCTTCTTTCTTTACTTTTTGCATAGCTTGTTCTCAAATACTTATTTCTTACACTTGTAGTCACTATGTGCTTTTAGATCTCCACTATCACTACTAACACTCCGAGAGCACGCTACGTACATCGCAGGAAGGCCTGTCTGACAAACCTACGGCCTGTCCCTCTGACCTCTACTACTACGCTCTCTATTGCAGTTGGTCTCTGGAACTCCCAGTCTGCAGTTAACAAAGCAGACTTCATTTTCTCTATTGCTACTCTTTCTGGTCTCAACCTCATGGCACTGACTGAGACTTGGATCAAACCTGAAGATACTGCCACCCCTCCAGCCCTCTCTACTAATTTCACTTGTTCCCACACTCCTCGTACCACTGGGAGGGGTGGAGGTACGGGTCTCCTTATATCCAAAGAATGGAAATTTGATCTTCAGCCATCAACTACAGGTACTGGTTAATTTGAATCACATGCCATTACTGTAACCCACCCTGTTAAAATCCACTTTGTGGTCATTTATCGTCCCCCCGGTCAATTGGGAAACTTCTTGGAGGAGTTGGATGTGCTGCTATCAAACTTTCCTGAAGATGGTACTCCTCTGGTACTGCTTGGTGACTTCAACATCCACCTAGATAAACCCCAGGCTGCTGACTTCAAAACTCTGCTCACCTCATTTGATCTCAAGCTAGTGTCTACTACAGCGACTTACAAATCAGGCAACCAACTGGACCTCATCTACACGCGCTGTTGCTCTGTGGACAACTCATCAGTTGCTCCACTGCACACCTCCGACCACTTCCTCATTACTGCTAACCTAGCACTTACTCCTGAAGCGCCTCACACTCCAACGCAGGTCACCTTTCGACACAACCTCACTCACTCTCTCCATCTCGCCTATCTTCTGTGGTTTCATCCTCGCTTCCTGCACTCTCTCAGTTTTCTGCTCTGGACACGAACAGTGCTACGGACACTCTTTGCTCCACTGTAACATCTTGCTTGGACAACTTTTGCCCACTGTTGTCTAGACCAGCATGCACCACCCCATCTGCCCCCTGGCTGTCCGAAGTTCTCCGTAAACATCGCTCTAAACTCAGGGCTGCAGAGAGGAAATGGCAGATATCAAGAAACCCTACCCACCTCAGTGTGTATCAGTCTCTCCTCTCTTCCTTCTCTGAAAATGTCTTCACGGCTAAAACATCCTACTACCACAACAAAATTAACAGCTGTTGTGATGCTGAGACACTCTTCAAAACTTTCTCTTCTCTCCTTAATCCGCCTCCACCACCTCCTCCATCGACTCTTACAGCGGACGACCATGCAGTTTTCTTTACAAATAAGACAAGAACCATCAGTGACCAATTCTCCACACCGCAGACTGAGGACAACTTCACAATGACCGACACACGCTCTTTCTCCTTCTCCCCACTCTCAGAGATGGACGTTTCCAAACTTCTCCTGTCCAATCATCCTACTACTTGTCCACTTGATCCGACCCCCACTCACCTCCTTCAAGCGATGTCTTCTTCAGTCATACCTTCACTTACTCACGTTATCAACTCCTCTCTTCACTCTGGAACATTTCCTTCAACATTTAAGCAAGCTCGGGTAAGCCCACTGCTTAAGAAACCATCTCTAAATCCAGCACTTCTTGAAAACTACAGACCTGTATCCCTTCTTCCATTCATTGCAAAGACACTTGAGCGAGCTGTGTTCAACCAGCTTTCTATGTTCCTTGAACAGAACAACCTCCTGGACAGCAACCAATCTGGCTTCAAAAGTGGCCACCCAACTGAGACTGCTCTGCTCTCGGTTACTGAAGCCCTGCAAATGGCAAGAGCAGCTTCAAAATCCTCAGTACTCATCTAACTGGACCTGTCTGCTGCTTTTGACACCGTTAATCAGCAGATTTTCCTGTCCACCCTCAGAAAGATGGGCATCTCTGGAACTGCTCTCCTGTGGGTTAAGTCCTACCTCTCAGATAGATCCTTCAGTGTGTCTTGGAGGGGTGATGTTTCAAAGTCACACCACCTTGCTACTGGGGTTCCTCAAGGCTCAGTACTTGGACCACTTCTCTTCTCCATCTACATGACGTCATTAGGATCTGTCATTCAGAAGCATGGCTTTTCTTATCACTGCTACGCTGATGACACCCAACTCTACTTCTCATTCCAGCCAGATGACCAGACGGTAGCTGCTCGCATTTCAGCCTGTCTGAGTGACATTTCTAGCTGGATGAATGACCATCACCTTCAGCTTAACCTTACGTAGACAGAACTCCTGGTGATTCCAGCTAACCCATTGCTTCATCACAACTTCTCTATACAGCTGGGTTCATCAACCATTACTCCTTCGAGGACAGCCAGAAACCTAGGAGTTGTGATGGATCATCAGTTAAGCTTCACAGACCACATTGCTACAACGACCCGGTCCTGCAGGTTTGCCTTATACAACATTAGGAAGATTAGACCCTTCCTGTCAGAGCAAGCCACCCAACTTCTTGTCCAAGCTCTTGTTCTCTCCAGACTGGACTATTGTAATCCTCTCCTGGCTCTTCCTGCATGTACTGTCAAGCCTCTGCAACGGATCCAGAATGCAGCAGTGAGGATTGTCTTCAATGAGGCAAAAAAAGCTCACGTTAATCCTCTCCTCATCAGGTTACACTTGTGCTCGCATCAGATTCAAGGTACTGATGCTTGCCAACAAGACAACCACTGGCACGGCACCAACATACCTAAACTCACTGGTTAAATCTTATGTGCCCTCCAGAAGTTTGCACTCTTCAAGTGAACGACGCCTTGTTGTGCCATCCCAAAGAAGTTCAAAATCACTCTCACGGACCTTTTCCTGGACTGTGCCCAGCTGGTGGAATGACCTCCCAATCTCAATTCGTACAGCTGAGTCTTTACTCATTTTTTTTAAGAAACATCTAAAGACTCATCTTTTTCGCCAGCACTTAACCAACTAATACTAGCACTTTTCCTTCTTTTCTGGTCTTTTCATTAAACAAAAAAAAACCTGGCTATGCGTTCTATACTAGACTAACTGAGACTTGTCATGGCGCTTGTATACTGTTGTTATTCTCTTGTTGACCGACAAGTTGTTGTTCTCATTTGTAAAATCGCTTTGGATAAAAGCGTCTGCTAAATGATTAAATGTAAATGTAGATCACGAAAGGCTCTGATCTGGTCTTTAGGCGTTCAGTCGGTCATGATCATTTATATCCATCCACCCTGAAGACATCCGTCAGTCCCTCACCCAAACCAACACTCAAAACTGAGCAAGACCCGATGTCATCACTCACGAAACACCACTCTCTAGAACTAAACAAGTCTCCCGTCATCCTAGGAAAGGTCATTCAGTTCAGTCACATGACGCAGAAGACTGTGAGGACCTTCTCATACTTTCTTCAGTGATTCAGACACATTCGAGGAACATCAGGCATTAATCCAACTGTTGTGACACAACAGATCTGCTGTTTTACACTGTGCTTGTTCCAGTGTATTCTGGGATTGTGTTCACAGTGAAGAACATGTGTAGAGTGGACGTCACGCTAGGATTTGACCAGCACTCTACCCAAAATTCCACTTTTTCACTGGAGGAAGTGTTATTATGGATAGTAGACTATGTATTTGAGTTAAAAGCGTCTTAATGCTGGATTTTGGTTTTTCTTCTCCAGATGTTCACTGATGGACTGGAGTTCTGTGGATTATTGTGATGTTTTTATCAGCTGTTTGGACTCTCATTCTGACGTCACCCATTCACTGCAGAGCATCCATTGATGAGACACTGATGCAGTGCTACATTTCTACAAATCTGATGAAGAAACAAACTCATCCTGATCCTAATTCTCCATCAGAATGTTTAATTTTTTTCTGGACTGTTCCTTGAAGTGTGTGACACACAGTGAAGGTTCACAGCTGATTTGAGCGCAGCAGGTACTGATGTGGATCTGCTCCTCCTGTCTTCCTGTCGCTGTGGGGGCGAGATGCTTCTTCCTCTTTCATGCGGCTGTGGATTGATCAAGTGGATAGAGAGAGGCAGCGGTCAGCCTCCAGTCTTCTCCTGATGCTCACAGCAGGAGATCTTCACCTCCACGCCTCTGATCAGATGAACAGAGAAACAGCCAACTCCTAACTCCTGCTAACAAAACTATTTAAAAATCTCTAGTTTTATCTTCAGTGTTGAGCAGCGTTCTGCTGCAGCTGTTCACAGAAACAAAGAGCTATATCTGTGTGTGTGTGTGTGTGTGTCTGTGTATGCGCGTGTGCTCACTCATGAAATGCGGCTCTAAGGCCCCGTCCACACGGAGACGCGTTTCTGTGAATACGCACAGATTTTTTATCGGATAGGCGTTTCGTCCACACGCATCCGGCGTTTTCGTAAGGTGAAACCGCTATTTTTTGAAACCGGGTCACAGATTAATAAATGTATTGTTCCATGTTCATTTTTGTACCACGCGCAAGGTTTATGAGCATAGTCCAAGTCTTCTCTGTTTTTAGTGTATCTCTGTGGCAGAATTACAGCGCCACATACTGGTCTGGCATGTATACTACATCATTTTGCGGTTTCGTGTGGACGCGGATATTTCTTGAGACGAGGAAAAAAAAGATTGGATTGGGGCAAGCTCCTTCTCCGTGTGGACGGGGCCTAAAGTAACCTGCCAAAACACTGAGCACACGATCAACATTTTGTTAGATGTCTTGTCTCTCCAATGGTGCAGTGTTTCTTCATCATCATCATGTTACTTTGGGACAGACAGTTGGAGCAGAAGAGAAAGACGAGCAGTTGATCATCTCTGTAATAATTTGCACTAATGAACTGATAACATTTGAAATGTGTATTAAAGTAAAATGATGAAACATTGATTTCAGTCTGTACTCGAACATAAAAATAACACAAACACCCTTCTTCTTCTTCTGGGAGTCCATCATACTGTATCTGATGACCTTCCTCATTTGCGGTGTATCCTTTGATTGCTAAAGAGCCATATCCACTCACACGCACACATAAACTACTGTCACAATACTCGGCAAAAATGCTAGCACTGTAGTTTTAGTTAGCAGGGGACCATTCCCAACAATTAGGGCTGGGATAAATGATTATTTTTTAAACGATTAATCTAGTGATTATTTTTTTGATGTATCGATTAATCTAATGATTAACTTTTTTAGACCGATTCGATTTCGATTATCTCCCCATTAACTGCCTACTAACAATTTATACATGTTGATTTACATATCTGAATGAAAAAAACATGAATTCCTTAACATTGCAATATATGTTTATTGCTCTTAAAATTACAAAATAAAAGACTGACTAAGAATGCATTACTTTGCACTTGTATAGAGATAGCATTCAATAAAACCTTGAAGCCTTGAAAACACATAGCTTACTGAAACAAGCTTACTGAACACATAGGGACTAGCTTACTGAAAAAAAGTTATTTCAGATGAAAATAACAACAACTTGATGTTTAGCATTCAATAAAAAAGGTCACCCAAAATACTTGTTTAGAGCAATTGAAAGAATACAGTAACCAATAAAAACTTGAGGGCTTTAAGCTAATACAGAGAGTGCTTTTCCAAAAAAAAAAAAAAAAAAAAAAAAAAAAAATATTAACAGTGGGAGCCAGCAGCCTGTCATGGAGAAAAAAAAAAACCATGTGAAACTTTGGCGTTTCGCCCTTTTTCTATCGTGTCTAATGATTTTGGTTAATATGCACGAGAGAGAGAGCGAGCAAGACAGTGCTAGTGTAGTTCTAAGACTGAGTGCGCGAGCGCGCGTGAAACTTTGGCGTTCCGCCCTTTTTCTATCGTGTCTAATGATTTTGATTAATATGCACAAGGGAGAGAGAGAGCAAGAAGCGCTCGTGTTGTTAGAAGACTGAGTGCGCGCGCAGCCGGTGCTCTCTCTCTCTCGTACGCGCCCTGTCAGGCGCAGCAGTCATTCTATTCTACATCTCTCACCGATCAAATAAGGCTTTGACAGCAGCCAGAAAAAAAGATCAATGCAGAAAACCCCCTGGATTGGTTATATAACGTTGGACAGAATGTTGATCCGGCCATCGCGTATATTCAGCGCACATAAGGTAAACATTTTGCAAACGTTTTTTAGAGGAATAAAAACAGGTAGACGAATCGATGCGCATATTTTGCGTCGACGTATCGATGACCTCGACGCGTTGTCCCAGCCCTACCAACAATCCATAACCAACTACTCAAAAATCCAATTAAATGCATCTGATGAGCTCAGAAGAGAACACAGAGACTCAGATGAATAAACATGCACAAAAAGGTGTGTGTGTGTGTGTGTGTGTGTGTGTCTGACCTTTGATTGCCTCGTCCACGACCTCCACAACTCGATCGATCTGCTGGACCTACAGAGACACAGAGAGACGCTGTGAGAACTCATCCAGAGGTCAGTCATGTGAACTCCTGTCCTGATGATGTAGAGACGATGACACATGTGCTTCTGCTGTCATATGAACCCACTACAACTCATTAAGACATACCGTATTTTCCGGACAATAAGTCGCACTTTTTTTCATAGTTTGGCTGGTCCTGCGACTTATAGTCAGGTGCGACTTATTTATCAAAATTAATTTGACATGAACCGAAAGAAAACATTACATTCCTCTCGCGGCTGGAGACGGTAATGTTTTCTCTTGGTTCTAAATAAATGCGACTTATAGTCCAGTGCGACTTATATATGTTTTTTTCCTCGTCATGAACTATTTTTGGACTGATGCGACTTATACTCAGGTGTGACTTATAGTCCGAAAAATACGGTATGTCTTTCATCATTAACATTAATTTAATGTTATTTCTGCTTTTAATAGTATAATCATGTGTTCTCACACACAACAGGGCTCAACATGAAGCTTTGACATGTGCTTGTCCTTTGGTAAAGTAAATCTGTCATGCACTTGTCCGAGTACAAAAGTTACTTGTCCGTGGCAAAAAAAAAAAAAAAAAAAAGATAAAAAATTCTGAAGTTTGTTACTGATTCTGTAATCAGGTTACTTGTGGAGTTGGACAATGACTCTGATCAAGCTCCTCTCATCTCTGATGTCAGAACCTCTCATCAGTAAACGCCAGCAGATCAGGCACTGCTTTCAATGATTATATTCATTACGAGGCACTTGAGAAGTTGTCTGAAGGCAGAACCGATAGATGTGTCATGCATGTGTGAACGGATGAGGAGATGAAGGATGGTGATGCTCTGCAGACAGATGTTTCTCTACACCTGTGTCTGAAACACCTGTAATCTGGAACTAAACTGACCTTGTTCTAGGTTTGTGCCGATAGACCATAGTATCATGAATCAACAATAGTCAGAGATATCGCCTGTGACTGATGCCTTTGACAATATCAAGACCATTAATACTACTACTGCTATTATCAGGCTAGCATTATTATCTAATTAATATTAGGGCTCATTTGTTCCATCAGTTTTATTGTTAGGTGTTTGTGTTGGTGAATGCATCGGTCAGTCATCGGTCAGACGGAGATATGTCTGAGCGTGCTCTTCCTCATCATTAACAGCTAAGGGGAAATGTGTAAATAAAGATTCATTCATCAAACAGTGTGGATAGCTTCACTGATTATAACAGGAGTGTTATAAAGTGCATAAACTCACACTAGACTGAAGTCAGTGATGTTCTTCAGTAGTGTACAGTAGATGCTCGTGTTCTGTAGCTGCTGTATGAATAACCAAGGAATATCATAACATCCATATGCTACTTGACTAAAGAGATGTAACAGTTAATAGACAGACAGACAGGACGGGATCAGCTGATTCCTCAGAGCCTCTTCTGCACATCTGCACACACGTCACCACTGCTTCCAGTCTAACCCACGGCGGAGAGAAAGAGTGCACTCAGGAGGAACGGCACATGGAGTGAGAATAAAGAGCCTGTACTGCTCAGAGTCGGCTGGAGGCAGCAATCTTTCCTCCGCTGAGATCGTTTCTGCATGGAGGACTGAGATTGCAGGAGCAGATCTACAGTATTAAAGGGTCCATTGTGAGGCACACCCCGTGGTTAAATGGCCGACCCGAGGCTACCGGGGCCATTAATTCAGCTGTACTGTGGACCGAGAGACGGAGCGCAAAACACACTGGAACAGAAATCAATTCTGCCCTAATGGGAGCCCAATCTCAGCCCAGATACACAGCGGGCCGGCTCTCAGTGCAGCTCTCCAGAAGCACGTCAAAGAGCCAGAAGAAAGGTAATTTTATTGAGTGGACTCTTTCATGTGCTAGCAGAGATGTTTGGGAGCGGCAGGAGGGCGGTGTGTTTAGCATTACAGGCGTGTTCCTCCCTCCGCTGCAGTTTTGTGCTTTTAATTCAGCCCTGGACAGAAGAACTTCAAAATCCGATGTGTGATTCCCCACAGCTATCGTTTTTAAAGCAAACTACTTGAAAGCAACGAGGGACGAGCCGCATTCACAAGGAAGTCTGTTGTCTAGACGAAACAAAGAAGTGCTGAGGCAACTCCATCAAACGCTGAGACCTCTGACCTCCGGACCGATCCGGACCGATCCTGTGTTTGTCTGGGTGTCTGTGGAGACTGCTGCACCGTATCATCTGCATGCCTCATGTGACTGTCCTGAGCCCTGACAGAAGACCGTGTGTGGATCTGGACCGCCGGTGACCGCTGCGCTGAGAGATGGACGCGCTCCTTCACAAAGCCTCTGTCTGGATCTGAACACAGCAGGAGGAGCATCACTGGAGCTGATGGATTCTGTCTGGAACCACGACACCATTACTAACATTACTAACCAGCACCATTTAGAGCACGGGTCTCAAACTCAGTTCCTGGAGGGTCACAGCTCTACACAGTTCAGCTCCAGCCCTAATCAAACACTGATCCAGATGATCAAGGTCTTCAGGATCACCAGAAGCTTCAGAGCAGGTGTGAGTTAGAGCTAAGTTTTAGAGGCTGACAGACTCACCGTAGGAAGAAAAACACTACCTTGTAAATGCATAGTATAACACAGAGTGCAATACTGTTTCCCTGATTATTTGGGACAACCCCTAATTTACATGTTTATTCTTGGCTACACCTTCAGGCAGAACTCCACACACACTGAAGGACTCGAGCCGCTGGATCAGGTCACTGCACCACTGCTCTGAAGATAAGACTTATTAACAGTAATGAATCAGTAGGAGCATCTCAATTCAATATTATTGTGAGGTCATGATCACAATATTCAAATATCCAAACCAGGGCTTCCTGTGGTAATATACTCACTGCACAGATGCCTACGCAACAGTGCTAGGAAATCAGATTTTACAATTTAAATGAAAATAAAAACAAAACAAAAATTATAATTATTAAAGTACACTCAAAGATTAGTTAGAGTCTAACCACAAAAGAAGGATATGTGCAGTGTAATAGAGTCATCAGAAATATGATCAGGCGTGACCTACATGTGTCAATAAAAATATAATGCACTGTTGCTGATTTGCCTAATTTTATATCTAGCCTGTGGTTCAGGATATTCTCACACACCATCAGAACCAGGGTGTTGTTGGTGTGACTACAGATCTCCATCTGTATACTGTAGTATAACTCTAGTGCTCCAAACACACTTCACATTCACTTTACATCTCTTTCAGACTGCACACAAACATTAAACACTCATTCACATCATCAACACTCATGCATCTGTTTTCTCCTGCGCTGCTGCTCCAACATTGCTTTATTAATGAACTGTTAGAAAAGTGTGAACTGATATGAATCAAAAGAGAATAGAATTATGATTCATATCTGACCTCTATGAATAAGGCATCAAACTGACAGTTTAAAGCACTAATAATGTAGGTCAATGACTGTTTACATGGACCCTCTTAATGAGATTATGCGATTTTGGAAATATTGTGTTTATACTTTACTGCGATCCACAATACGATTAAACTCATAATCACATTAACATAGGTGGTGTTAGCCGATTTTACCAGCTTCTCGGCTCTCTTTAAATCATAACCAATCCAGGTCTGTTTGTTTGCACAGCCATGTTTTATTAAAGCAGGCCCGGTTAGACCTTCATAAACATGAATGTGATGGTGATTGCACACACACTGTCGGACAGCAGACCATAAATACTGTAATTAAATAAAAGCACAGGCCTGTTCCTGCTCCGCATTAACAGCTGCTGAATTACTAGAACACAGATCTGATCAGTTCTCCACACACACACACACACACACACACATCCTCAGAGACTCAACGGCTCAGTATGCAAAACACCGGCTCATTTGCATAAGCTGATTTTTCCAACGGTAAGACCAAACAATCATCGCCCACACGTGTGACTCTGACTCGGTGCCGGATTCCAGCGTTAACTAATGCAAATATGAGCTGAAAACAGCTCCTTCACTAAAACACCTAGCACAGACCATCATCAGCCCCAGTGTGTGTGTGTGTGTGTGCGTGAGAGTGTGTGTGCGTGAGAGTGTGTACGCTCACCCCGATGATGCTCAGCTCTTTCAGGTAGTCTGACCTGGGCTGAGCCTGTGGCACACATCCAGCCAGAACCACCTTCTTATTCTGCTCCTGCGCTTTCCTGAAACACACACACACACACACACACACAGTCAGCATCAGTCCAGCGGTCCACCCATACCTGTAGCACTCCACGCTTACAGAGCTTTTATCATAATTTTTAATAAAATATTAAATAAATGAAAATTCATTTATTAATGCTGTCAATAGTTAGTAAATACCACATTAAAGACATTAACATTTAGCCTTCAAACATTGCTTCATTTAGTAAACACTGCATAAAAAATGAAAAGATGAAGCTGAAAGTCAGACAGCACATGAGGAGCAGGTCACAGTGACAGATGTAGAGTAAAGCACAGATCTACTCTGGATCACCCAGGACTCAGCACTCCTGATCCTGGTGCTTTCACTAGTGTCTATGATGACGGATCAACCTTCAGACAGATCAATCTGAATCTGATGGGGCTGGCTGTTCACTAGCACTAGTTCTGACATGCTCCGAGTGGAAGTAATCAATCGTGTCTCATACGCTGAAGGATCTCTTCTCTTCACTAAAGTTAAGATGTTCTCCTCAATCGAGGAGCATCACTGCTGCTCTTCCTCTGATCTGCTGTAGTGCACACAAACTACAGTTGAACCACATCCTCATCACACATGCAGAAGTGGCTCAAAAACACCCCAAATAAACCCAAACACTTCCTGGCCAGAGCACACGGCACGAGAGTGAAGCGTACAGTGAGCTACAGATCTGTCACGCTGATGAGAGGGAAGACTCATGGGAAGTGTGTGTGTGTGTGTGTGTGTGTGCGCGTGTCTGTGGGTGTGTGTGTGAGTGCGTGTGGATGTCTGTGTGTGTGTCTGTGTGTGTGTGTGTGTGCGTGTGTGTGTCAGTGTGTGTGTGTGTGTGCTCTCTGAATAGAGACTGTTCCTCAGATGACAGCAGGTTCATGAACTGTACCAGGTCTGTACTGCTAATTAATTATGCAGGACTATCAGGGGCTCAAAAACAGTTCTTTTAAATATGTCTCTGATAAAACACAAGCAGTTACATGAGATATTCAGGTGACACAACAGTCCTCAAGTAAAGTGTTGAACGTGTTCAGTTTCTCCTAGAAGGTTTGTTTGGAGCAGGACAGGCAGCTTCACAGATTCAGATCGTTCAGATCAAGCTGTAACTAGCGCTGGACAATATACTGAATGATATGATCAGCAGTAAATCTCCATCACCTGCTTTCAGATGTGAGCGGCAGTTAATACACAGAGCCATAGTTCAAGACAAGCTACACTATATAGAGTTCATTATTGAAGATGAATCTCCTTTGATAATGAACACAATATAGCGAGCGCAGCTTGTCAGTGAACTACGGCTCAGATAACTGTATGGTTGGTTTTATCTCCCAAAATCACCTTAAATAAACAACAAGAGTCAACAGGCTTTTCAAAATCCTAAATATTGCTAAACAAGCCCTTTTGAATTTTGTTTCTAACCTAAATCTTCTGACAAGTCTTGTCTGTCTCGCTCACTCTTCTGGTCATTATCTGCTGCTGTTGATCTGTGATGCGACTGTCGTTCGGTGTGCTGCGTTTAGCAGCCGCGTTCAGTTATTAATTGAAGTGTCTGTCCTCTAACCAAAATAAATTATTACTACAAAACATTTTCAGTGGAGTTGGGGGACAGTGCCGTGGTGGGCAGAAGATATAACCGGTGTTGCAGCTTTATCAGTGAAAACACTGTGCATCACAGCAAGCCCTAGATCTACAGACGGAGGGCCTACAGGTTTGAGAACCACTGGTGTAAGTTAACAAAGGTGATCAGAGAAGTAGAGGAATGTAAATGCTGCTGAACAGGTACAGATAACAGACATGTCTGACCTTGACAGAAATGGATTTCTACTGAAGAGCTGGTCTTATACACTCATAACTCATCCAACTGCAAAGGAGCTGAACGCATTCAGAAGGCCATCGAAGCTCGTAGAAGTGAATACACTGGCCATTGATCCTGACTTCATGACATAATCCTGCACTTTCCCATCAGCCCACACAATTTAGATTCACAAACATAAAAGATTTTGATTTCCTATAAAGAATAAGTCCACCATCTGGTAACGATGTCTTCTGGGCGTCCCTGGCCTTGAGTGAAGTTCCTTCGAAAGATACAGCAGGATCCCAGAGGAGCCCGATAATCCAGAGGCTGGTCAGAAATCCAAGTCCTCTCACGAACAACAGCTTTGACGCTGATATAAGGCAAGCCTGAGCGCTGGGCAGCCTTGTTAAACATCCAGCAAGGCACAGCTGCTAAGGAGCATGACAGATCTCAGGCTTTGAGCTTCATGGCTGCAAGGACACAATAAGTGTCCTGAAGAAGAGCTTCCCTGAGAGGAGTGGAGATTAGACGAAAGTGCAGACACCATCTTTATCTCCACGTCTGAAGGACAGATGAAGCGACTGAAGACTTGTGTGGGTGAGATGACAGGAGCTTCAGGAGCAAACCTGCACACATCTCAAAGGATCATCTCTCTGACCACATCAAAAAGGGGAAGGAAACTATTGAAAAGGAGAAAAGTTTGCACTTTTTCCTGGCAGATTGCTTCTCTGTGTGGGGATCAGATAGCTTTACTCTGGTGTTTGAGAAGAGGTGATTCCCTCATGTACTAATGGTTTCTGACAGAGGACACGGCTCATCGTCCTGTCGACACACAGAGACTCGACGGCAGAAACCAAACCTCTGCTGCTGTCTTCCATCACTTAGTTACTTAATAATGAAACTGTTCAAGCAAATTAAAGAAACAACTACATTTAAATGAAATAAAGAATGCTTGAACCCCCAGAGTTTGACCAATGATGGTACAGTCCAACATCCTCCGGCACAGCACAAGTTAGGGAACTGAAGCCCCGCCCCTCCCTTTGATTGGTGACCAGAGACTCCAGGACTCAG
This sequence comes from Carassius auratus, assembly GCF_003368295.1. Taxonomy (NCBI): domain Eukaryota; kingdom Metazoa; phylum Chordata; class Actinopteri; order Cypriniformes; family Cyprinidae; genus Carassius; species Carassius auratus. The sequence goes on along the minus strand of NW_020525055.1, from coordinate 89,708 downwards.
GTAAAGTACAAACGAAGAAACAATTATTTGTTATTTATTTATTTATTTTTAATGAATAAGGAGATTTAAAAATAACAAATGGCGAATTCAAACATTAACCAATAAAAAAATTAAGTAAATAAGAAAAATAACCGAATAAATCCGTAATAGTGTCTTGGCTACGCACCCGTCACTTTAAGCTCTTCTATATGACTTCAGGTCAAATGCTGTGTTCATACTGACTGCTGTCTGCAGCATATCCAATGTCATAGGAAAAAATGTACTAACCAACACCGAGCTGCCTTAACCCATTTTCTGAGCCATTGAAATGCATGTAAAAGATTTGAAGAAGTTCAAAGAAATGACCTTGTTATTGGGCAAAGCTGTTACAAATGTAGTTCACACAAAAGAGCTAACAGGTCTCCAAGGAACAACATTTGGTGGAGGTTAACACTGACACAGGTATAATAAAAGCTTGTCATATAAATTTGATCACCTCAACTGCACAGTAGTCACACATGAATGCATTAATTCCCCTACAAAATCTACAAGAGCCTTAATCCTTATAAAAGCAAATGTCATCCGCTGACATCCGCCAATGTCACAGAAAATCACATCTCCATATTCATATTCACAGCAACTTCAAAGAAGGTTTTAGACTGAGACACTTCGAATATTTACCATGGCAAACTTTGCTGTTCAAGAGTGACAAAAGTGCCTCACGGACGTTAATCGCCATCAAGACTCAACTTAAACTAATGGAGAACTTCAGGAGTCTGAATGCTCTACAAACAGAGGCTCATGGGGAGAAAATATTAAGATTTAAATAGCACCGTTGGCACATTTGTTTGAGAGAACTGCATTCGCTTAGTTTGATGGTGATCTTCAGCAGAATGACTGTCTACTGTTTTAAAGCATTCGATCTAGTTCACACACAGCTGTGGTTTCTCCTTTTATCAGGTTTACTCTATTTGTTATCTATCACTAATCAAGTGCTGCTTCACAAAACTCAGGAGTCCTGCACACACGGTCATATGATGATCCAGTACAGTTATTCTCAAACACACGGATGGCACGCATTAACTGTATCACTGGAAAATCAGATTAACAAGTTTCTACTCTTTTTCCAGACATCAGAATAGCATTAGTTTGGCATTACAGTCAATTCTTGAGTCGTTATTTGCGTCTAATGATTTGTCTGTTTTGTACAAGGTTCATGCCTCTCTATGTTCACACAATACAATCATTCACACATTCATATCCATGTACTTCTGATATTTGATAAGACTCTTAATTTGATAAGCACTTATTAAACATTAGCCCTCATGTATTATTATACAGTAGAACTGTGCAGTGATTCACCAGCTCTTGAATTTATAACATTTTAATTGTAATTTGATTCAATAATCGATCATTTGGGTTTACACTAGATCAGGGTTCCTCAATTAGTTTTCACCGAGGGACAAATTCTGCCAACAATACCAAGCCAACAGCCACTGACCTATATATATATATATATAACAATTATTATTGTTTATTTTGTTAAAATAATCGAAAGATGGTCACAAGATGAATATTCAGATCCCCCCCCCCAGTAGTCTGTTTTATTCAAACAATTCTGAACATTTTTGCATTTAGATACAGAAGTAGTTAGCCAGTAGAATATTAAAAACAAATGTCTGCTATCAAACTGTAACACTGTGTCCCAAACAGACGTGAAGGGATGAGAAGTATCTTTTCCATGTAGTTTTTGTCCTAACCCGGCGACAGAGACAGTCACAATAAGTGACACAGAATTCTGTTTCAGAAATGGTTATTTTCTGTGGCGTTGTGGCAGGAACAACACACAAAATATGACAGTGGTACTCTCAGGTGATGATTATGTGCTTTATTCAATGTTAATGGTGTCTAGAGTTTAAATATTATTTTATGTGATCTTCATTGCCACAGAGAAAGCAACAATAGATATTTGACCTCAGATCTTGAAGATAAATTAGGCTAAAGCATCCATGACAAAGATGGTATCACTCTCTCAGATCTGTTCAGTCCTCTATTCTCAGTGTCCACTCTTCTTTACCTCACACTTGTCATGTTTTTCTGTCACACCGTATCTCTACACCGGACGTGACAAGACATTGCAAATCATTTGAAGGTTGTGTCAGCATGTCATAAATGGAGTGATTCAGCAGTTTTCTGTCGGGTAATGTCACGCCGCGCTGCATCCAGTGTACACACTGATTATAGTAAGTTCTGATGTATTTTGTTGAGTCACGCCGAGCCGCTCGCGTCCGCTGTAGACACAATTTAAGCATCAGTTTCTGATGCGTTTGGATTTTAATGACACATTGTTTGAAAGTAGTGCACGCCAAACATTTTTCTCTCACGGGCCGGCTACAGAGGAACTGCAATATATGGACAAAAGTACTGAAACACCTGAACTTTAATGACATCACATTCTTAATGCATATACATTACATTAAAATGGAGACGGTTCCCCTTTACAGCTATAACAGCTTTCACTCTTCTGGCAATGCTTGATCTCACTGAGCTCTTCAGAACAGCCCATGTTTCACAGATGTCTAGAGTTTGATTTTATACACCTGTGGCAATGGGACTGAAACACCTAAATTCATTAAGAGGTGTCCCCCAATACTTCTGTCCATATAGTGACTATCAGGTTCAGCATGTGTCAATGTTTTCTTGATGGAAACAGCTTCTTAACTAATGCTGTAAACTTCACAGGGAACCCTGTCAGTTGGTACATCTTATTAATATAAAGATAAAACAAGGGAAAAGAATAAAGGAACACTCCACTGAGTTAAACAGTTGAGTTTTTACTGTTTTCAAATCCATTCAGCTGATCTCTGGGTCTGGCGCTAGCACTTTTAGCTTAGCTTAGCATAGATCCCTGAATTGGATTAGACCATTAGCATCTAGCTCCAAAATGACCAAAAAGTCTCTATATCTTTCCTATTTAAAACTTGACTCTTCTGTAGTTACATCGTGTACTAACTCTGACGGAAAATGAAAAGTTGAGATTTCCCAGGCTGATATGGCAAGGAACTATACTCTCGTTCTGGCGTAATAATCGAGATACTGTACTGTTGTACCGTGAGTGATGTTACACAGAGCCTGAACATAGTCCCAGCTAACACAAACTCTGTGTTCAGACTGATCTGGTGATCGATGATGATTGATGATCGTACAGGAGAAGAGCCGGCGGGACATTACAGACACTGATCTACAAACCAGACATGTTCAGAAGGATCTAGTACTATCTCAGAGCCTGGAGCTCATCTGGATGAGGGATCAGACCTCTTTACAGCTTCTGTGCAGAATCAGCACTGGAGGAAACAAACCTACACACACACACATCTCAAACAGAGCCTGCCATCTTCTGGCTTCAGTTCCTGGCAGAAATAAAGGAGTCTTGACTGAAAAACATCAGTGTTGTGTGGGTCAAAGGCAAAACCAGGCTTGTTTCCAGGATCTCTTGACTCAAACGGAGGAAAACAAAAGTGAAGGAGATAAGGCAGAAAAGGTTTTATGGCAAATAAAAGAATGGGGCTGAGAGCAGCGGGGACACACGGGCCCCGCAGAGAGAAACTACAGACTCATTAAGGGCAAAAATAAGAGCCATTTCCCAACTTAATTTCCCCGGCTGCTATTTCAGCATAATGTTGCGTGGCTTATCGTTGCAAGCTCCTGTACTGATGCACTATAAAAGCCTCTCATTCTGAGCATCATTATTTATTCTAAACAGCATTCTTCTAGAAAACACGCTGGAAAGGCCACACAAAGCCGGCTGCCTAATTAAATTGCTATTCAGTCGCTCCCTGAAATTAATTCATGCAATGGAAAACTGCATTTTTCTCTGCAAATGTGGGGAGAGGCAATTAAAAAGACAGTTCAAGGCAAGGTTCATTACATTAAAAAAGGAGAAAGAAAAGAGGCGAGAGGGAGAGCGAGGAACAACGAGATGATTTAATAAAGACAGACTCGAGAAGCCACTCTTGTTAGGAGCAACACTTATTTTTCTGCAGGATAAAACACCCTGCGCTTCTGATTTGCAGCACATCTCTGCTTTCACACATCCGTCTCTGATGATTCCTTCCATTAAATATTCAAGTGCTGCTGACTGAAACCTGACTATCACCAGACACCGACTCTACAGCAATTATTCCATCAACATCCCAGCTGGAGTCACGTCCGTCCTCTCCAATACAGCACAAGACACTGCCAAGCCATTTAACCTGGGAAACTCAGAATCAATGTGCTAATGCCATATCTGTAAGAAGGGTTATGTTGAAGAGAGATCGTCTGCACACAGCACAGCTCTCCACGGGACGGAGGCAACACTGAGAATTACTACAGGAACAGATGGAGGTCAGAGGTCAGCCAAACTCAATTCTGCTCTCTGGCACGAGTCAGAGCACATATTACCCCCATAATTCAACAGCACCTTCTCCAGCAGCAGACGTCATGAAGCAGGGGCTGATGGGACAAGACTCCTGCAGTCACACGCTGTGAAGAGAGAGCTCCAAACAGAGATAGCTGATGTTTAGCTGCGATACAGTGTCAGAGAGATCAAATACAGAGGAGAGTATTACGTGTACGCTGTGAATACTGTAATTAAACGACAATGTCCAGGAGAGGAGAAGGATCCTGAGAGCAGCTGACACTCATCTCACATCCATGTATTTAATGAAGAAGAAAGAGCACAGAGTGACGAAGGAAATCTGATTAATACGCCAGAAACCTGATTCTGATGGGCCAGTCATGGTCTGGTGTTTGTGGGTAATGATGCTAATTTCATTGCTAAATGTCTGAATTTGTAATTTTAGAAACTGTGAATATTGAGGACAACAACTCCGCTCAAATGGATATTTAATGTTCATGAATGTAATGATTTGGGAAGAAGCCATGTAATCCGCAAATGTTTGACCAAATTCATATATTTTTGAAGAACTGTAAACCTATTGAAAGCACAGCGCGGCATGGACAGACTTGTGTCTGAGGCAGAAGAGCTCTCCGTCAAACTCCAAGCTTGATCTGGTGGTGTTTCCTGGTGTGGGGGTGTCTGGGTGGTGTTTCCTGGTGTGGGGGTGTCTGGGTGGTGTTTCCTGGTGTGGGGTGTCTGGGTGGTGTTTCCTGGTGTGGGGGTGTGGGGGTGGTGTTTCCTGGTGTAGGGGTGGTGTTTCCTGGTGTGGGGGTGTGGGGGTGGTGTTTCCTGGTGTAGGGGTGGTGTTTCCTGGTGTGGGGTGTCTGGGTGGTGTTTCCTGGTGTGGGGGTGTGGGGGTGGTGTTTCCTGGTGTAGGGGTGTCTGGGTGGTGTTTCCTGGTGTGGGGGTGTCTGGGTGGTGTTTCCTGGTGTAGGGGTGTCTGGGTGGTGTTTCCTGGTGTGGGGTGTCTGGGTGGTGTTTCCTGGTGTGGGGGTGTGGGGGTGGTGTTTCCTGGTGTAGGGGTGTCTGGGTGGTGTTTCCTGGTGTAGGGGTGTCTGGGTGGTGTTTCCTGGTGTGGGGGTGGTGTTTCCTGGTGTGGGGGTGGTGTTTCCTGGTGTGGGGGTGTCTGGGTGGTGTTTCCTGGTGTGGGGGTGTGGGGGTGGTGTTTCCTGGTGTTGGGGGTGTGGGGGTGGTGTTTCCTGGTGTTGGGGGTGTGGGGGTGGTGTTTCCTGGTGTGGGGGTGTCTGGGTGGTGTTTCCTGGTGTAGGGGTGTCTGGGTGGTGTTTCCTGGTGTGGGGTGTCTGGGTGGTGTTTCCTGGTGTGGGGGTGTGGGGGTGGTGTTTCCTGGTGTAGGGGTGTCTGGGTGGTGTTTCCTGGTGTAGGGGTGTCTGGGTGGTGTTTCCTGGTGTGGGGGTGGTGTTTCCTGGTGTGGGGGTGGTGTTTCCTGGTGTGGGGGTGTCTGGGTGGTGTTTCCTGGTGTGGGGGTGTGGGGGTGGTGTTTCCTGGTGTTGGGGGTGTGGGGGTGGTGTTTCCTGGTGTGGGGGTGTCTGGGTGTGGCCCCCTGCAGGCAGCGGTGAAACAAGCGGATGGGAATGAGACGATCCAGAGGAGATGCTTTCATTAGCTGAAGAACATTTCTGATTCGGTCTGCACGGGCAGCATCTCTCCCTGAACGCTTCAAGCTACTTCTCATTAAGGCCTCGTTTGGATTCGATGAAATATCCCCTCATCACCTTTATTCATTTTTAATTGAGTCAGGGAGAAGGTTTTTCCCACCCACTGCTTCTCTGTGCAAAAACACTCCTGTTTTATTTTTTAAGACTGCATTAACCTGACCTTGTAAAGGCCTCTGAACACCAGCTGAGGAACAAATGAGATTCAGATGCAGGCCACCTGAGCCTCTTTACACACATCCTTCTCTAAGCATCCGGAGGCTGATCCTGAACGAGCGCTCGAGAGCGTCAGACTCATAACGAGTCCCTGCGCATGGCTCCAGCTGTGAGAAACACTCATCTGAACAGAACAAACACCAATACAACCATTAACAATTCATGAAGAAGCTGGGGACGGTCACCTCAAAGCAGGAGATGGAGCTAAAGAGTGACTACAGAACGATGATCGTCCAGATGAAGTGAACTGAAGATCCACAGAAGCCAGGAGGACGAGATCAGAAACCAACAGGACTCTAAAGATTATAACAGAAACAAAACATGCATTCTCTGTTTCTACAACACTGCAGTATTCAAGCATGTCCTTCACAGGTGACTGCATGTGTGACCTGTGCTCGGATCGGTCAGTCCAGTGGTGATCTAACACCAGCGGTCACTGCACAACACCAGAGACCAACCATGAGATCCACTGTGAAGGATGACGACAGTGAACTAGTGATCCACCGAATCACCTCATTAAGGTCATTTAAGGTCCTGGACATCTGTTGACTCCCTCAAGCTGGTCATTTCCAAGCATGCAAACACAGCTCTTGTCTACATGAGGAGAAAAGACCAAAACTGTGTCGTCATAAAGTTTCTATAATACATGAAATAAAACACTGAGAACAACAGGATCATACACCGTTAATAAAGCACTCGAAACAAGCTCAGGATGCTCCACCTGACACACATGCACATATCCTGCAGTGACTGTCTGATCTGTTGGAGTTATTGAAGAGGGATTTAGGGTGCACTGGAAGTTTAGTCTGAGAATGTGTTCCTCAGCTCAAACATGTGAACCAGTGGAGGACAGACCATGCATGTGTGTAAACGTTTCACTACTGTCATAAAGCATCATAATGAGAGAAAATCCTAATGGCTCTAATGGCTCCACTCTGAATGAATGAATGTGGACCAGAGGAGACCAAGCTGCCTTCTATGAAACTCATTTACACGTCATTAGAGCGGATGCTAACTCACGCGGGGCAGGCTGCGATCAACCGAGGGGGACACGCTTTAATTGCCAGTCCAATTAGGAGGTTTTCATCATGGCTTTCAGAGCATGTTTCACACAGCAGGACCACCGCGTGTAATTAAAGACATTCACAGGGCCTTAAACGAACTGTGGTCAAATACAGAAGGACTGTCATTTAATAACTGATAACACTCATTTTAGTCTGTTAGTGGAAAGCTTTCAGAGATCCCACCCTGAGTAAACGCATTCAAGATTACTCCCACTGGAGCTAAACCGCATCGTGACGGGCTACAAGGAGATCAGAAGTGAAGCACAAAGAGAAGAAAAGAGAAGAAGAAGAAAAGAGACGCAGCTGGGTTAGGGCTCACTCCACATGATGCTCCTATGCCTCCCAAACGGGTCCAAACACAATCACAGCAGATTCTCCTCGCTCTCACAGTCCTGTACTGAGACTCTTTCTGTCTCCTTGTTGAAACACAACTGACGGCTCCTGGATGAAAGAAACGAGAGAGCGACAGCTGAACGATGGAGATGATGTCTCTGAATCACAACAGATGTACACCAGACACTGATCGCCGAGTAACTTCACCTTGTAGAGAACTACTGTGAGTACTCAGACTCATTCCCCTTCCTCTAAAGGGGAAACCTCAAACAAAAATCTAATCCAGGATTTTCTAGTTTAAATAGGACCATTCCCCAACAGCTGACTGCTCTGATATCCATTAGTAAATGGAAAAGCAGGGCTTTCACTGACACGGGGTCCTTGTATAACCTTGTTAAATGATCATCTGTGGAGAAAACTAAAAGCAGCTACAGATAAACTGAACCACTGGACTGAAGGACCTTTATATGTTGTTGCCAGACCAGCTTTAGGATGGACGGGGTAGACGTTATACTTCACATCACACCTTGTACTTCACCTGCTGTTGTTTTATCTGTCTTCATCTGCTGTTATTGGACTTGATTTCCTATTTTTCAGTGGAATGAAGCTGAATGTTATGAATCATATGTTATGAATGTATTGGTTTCAGGATGAGCAGGTGATTATATTCAGCTATAGCTCCTTGTCCAATAGATTCTTTGGATTTAGAGGAATCGGTGAAGTGTCTTGACCCCATCATTCATGATGTTAATTCAACAGAGTATGAAAAACAGCATATTCTTGCCAAATAGATGCAAATGCTGATGTTTCACTACATAATTGGGATGCACTAATGTGCTTATGCTTAAGATTTTTCTGACACAATGATGCAGTTATCACTTTCTATGAAGCCCGTATTTATAATACATTATAAGGGTATTCTTAAGGCATTATAATGAATCCATAATGCATTATAAAAAATAAAAAAACTTAAATGTTGTATCATCTCATGAATATTCATAAGAACGGTTTTAATATAATATTTTCTTATTTGTGGTTATAGCTTTTAAGAGTATGATGATTTATAACACAATGAACACATTGCATCAACTTGTACAATGAATTATATTTCTCATAGTTATAATGTATTATACGTCTCATATTTCCATTGTTCTGAAGCTATTTAAAGCAGTCAAAGACCACTTATAAGTAATAGTAATAGTAATAATAATAATAATAATAATAATAATAATAATAATAATAAGTTTTCTCTCAAACAGATGAATGTGGAATATGAAACATTAGCTTTGAACTATTTTTATCGTAATAGTTTGATTAGTTGATGTGACCCTTTAGACGGCTCTTTCACATAGATATTCGAATACATTGCATGGTATTTGATATCCATTCAAATGAGATTTTTCTCAAAAGTGACAGCCCTACACTGTAATGAGAGATAGTTGGGATGTAGTTATAAAGCTGCTTCTAGTCGATTGATTAAGGGAACCATCAAAATAAAATATAACCATATAAAACATAGCATTTTTTCAGTTGGAGTATTAATCTCACATCAATTAATTAACATTAGCTCCAGAGAAACACTCTTATAACACTCCACATCTAACCACTCACAAGCTGTAGATACTGAACAGATATTAATGTGAAGATATGATCAGTCCATTATACTGTACATGAGGGAGATTTAATATAGTGTTCACTGTGTTATAAATAACCATAGTCTTAAACTTAATACCACAAATACATAAGTATTACGATGCATTATAATTATGATTATTCATGAGTTGATATAACATAAGTTTGTTTTATAATGCATTCATAGAAAGTGTTACCAAAGTGCCTATTAAGCAAAAGTCTTATGTTTCTCTTCTAAACAGAGTATCATGAAAGAACACATTAGTGAGGTGTTGGAGAATAAAACCATTGAACCCTCATCTTCAGCCTGGGACGCTGCTGTGATTATGATACCTTAAAAACAGGAGGACTTAGATTTTGTGTTGATTATCAGAAGTTAAACTCTGTTTCTCAATCAGATTCTTATCAATTACAGGTTATTCAAGAAATCCTGGAAACATTGGCTGGAGCAGCATCTAGCTACAGAGACTGATCAGCCAGATCTGATCCCTGGACCTTACACAGAAGTCACATTCAACAAGAAAAAGATACATGTGTGTATGAAGATGAAGATTTTCTTGCAGATTTGATTTTATTCACCATTACTTGTTTTGTCTTTGGATCTTGATTGTGCAAATCCGTTTCTCAAGTTAATCTGAACAGCGAGAGAAGAGAACCAACCACATTTAGATTCAGATTCAGATTCAGATTCAACTTTATTGTCATTGCACATGTGGGCACAAGGCAACGAAATACAGTTTTAATGACAAATCCAGATCATTCCAACTCCAGGCCAGGGACTTCAGCCACATTCAGTCTGAAGGCTGGAAATAAATACATTGCTGACACAGTGTCAGGCCAAGCAAGCCAAAGAAAGATTACAGAGGATTACATTTTGGCACAAATGTCCTAACCAATAACCTGGGCAGAGAACAAGAGGTGTAAGAGAAAACTGGCATGTGGCCTCAGATGTGTGTTTGGAGATGAAGAATGACTTCACAAGCCAACACTGGGAAGAAGAACAGAGCACACAGACTCATGGCTCAGCACCAATCTGCAAAACATGCATGAAAGTCAGCTCTTAATGGAAAAACAACAGTTGAATAAAACGTAAGGTTTGAACTGTGCGAAATGAACCAAAATGGCTGCTGTGGTGCTCAATGAGATTTTATCATGTGAGTGAACAAGGAAGACTGGGAAAACGGTCTCCAGGTTGAACGATGTTAGCGTAATGCCATTCTCTTACAAATCACTGAGACGGTACGTGTAGCTCTTTTCCATCAGTGCTCACCGTTCACTAGAGATGTAAGATGCTCTTATGAAGTCCAATAACCTTGCGGTCTTTAAATTCTGTTCAAACCAGAGATGGGCACTCGAGTCACATTTCTACAGACTTCAGACCCAGCACATGCAAAGCATGCTATGACTGTGACAACTTTAACATTTGAAAAGATACTATGGCAAAGTTATTGCTTTCTTTATTCAAATTGATTTTCTTTTTCATTAATATATGATTGACCTGAAGAATGGAAGCTGTATCATACACTTGGAAAATTATGAGCTATATCATCGCTTATCGACAAAGTACAGATACTTGGTTCACTAGAGTATGACTATTTATATATAAACTAACAATGAGGCAATAATAATTGGCTCAAATAAAAATCAAAACCAAGAAATTACATGATTGTATTGAACAACACCGTTAAAATACATACCGTTTACAAAGATCCTGTGTAAATACGCGCTAGATGGATATATCTGACCATTTCGGCTCACAGCTTTTTGTCGCGTTCCTCCATTCATCAGGGCTGCGAGAAAACATTGTGACTGACTACTAATGTTAGTTAATGTCATACCATTGGTAGGTGAACGCATGGACTCAAAAGTGATATCAACAAGATTTATTTTTTTATTTTATTTTTTTAATTTAGGATTAAACGCTACACGCCGTAAATCTGGCACGGTGCCGGAGAACTTTAAGACCTGCATTTCACAAGTCCACAACAACAGACAAATTCGGAAATGGCTATTGTGTTTTATTTTTGTGTTTGGTGAATCCTCAGTGAATCCTACAGAGCTGAAACTCAGATGATGACTCAAGCTCAATCACAATACACACCTGCACTGCACATCCTCTCAGACAGCACCTCACACCCAGGAACTACAGGGAAACACTCCTGAGAGCTGAACGAACCTGGAGACGGCCTGCAGCGAATGAGACCAGCAAAGCTGGAAGATCCAGTGGTTATGGTGGTGCTCTGCTGATTGACACACAGTCAATCCGTGTCTGTTTCTGAGTACAGCCCCCAGCAGGTCTTCCCCAGGCCAAACCAGACCGTTTATACTGTGTCAGGCATCTCAGCACACACCTGAGTCAAATCACTCCGCTTTGCTCAGCATGTCATCCACCGAGTGACTCCTGCCCATCTCTCCTGAACACACTTCTTCAGCATCGTGCACAACTGAGGATGAGCGCTTCACACGTGGCTTCATTACACAACACTGGGCTTGGTGAGACAAGCCTCAATATGCATCTATTAGTGTCCCTGAAATAGATAGTTATAACCCTAACGTTAAATCAATCACCACTAGTGCTCATAGTGAAGCGTGTGGTCCTCCAGACAGATGGGATTCCTCCGCAGATGTGTGATGTTGAAGAGTGTGCTGCTTACAATGGCAGGATGCAATCTGGTCTTTTTGGCTGGTGGTTTATGTTTGCACTTTGACCCCAAGGAGGAAATACAGATCAAATCCCAGAAGCGAAAATCAAAACAAAATACAGATAAAACCTGTTTTGAGCTATTTTTTGTCATCTGAATACTGGTTTTAAGTAGAGGGGAAAAACCTATTTAAATCGGAAGTCAATTTGTTTGTGGAAAAAATTAACTATTTTAGCCATATTGCCCAGCCTTACTTGACTGATTTATTAAAGTTGATTAGAAGTAAGGATGTTTTTAAAAGGAGGATTTCTGTGCATGTTCTCAGAGAGAGAATATAACACAGATCAAGTCAAAGTCATCTTTAGCTCAAGGTGCACGATTAAACCGACAAAAAAAGCAACATAGTGATTATTCATATAAACCTTTGTTTGTTAGATATTAATCGAACATAACGAGTTGAGAATAAATATATATGCGTAACAGTAAACTGGATCTGTGCGGCTCTTAAAGTGACAGCGGGATGCTCTGCTACATTACAGTGCTAAACAATCAAGTATTAAACTGCAGGTCAATCAAAACTCCCTAACGTTACCGAATGAAATGTTTATTGAAGAAGTGGCATACAGACCATGCAAGCTTTGGATGTGTTGATGTAATTGATCCATTCATCGGTGTTGATCTTTTTTTTTTTCAGCTTTTTCAAATGTTGCATTTTTCCTAAAACTGTCCCACACTAAAGTGTTGATAAGAAAGATGCCAGGAAGCTATAATAAAACCGCTATAATATTATTATTATACTTTGGATGGGTTAAATGCAGAGCATGAGTTCAGAGTATGGGTCATTATAAAGGTACTGGGCTGTATGTCACTTTACTGTTCAGTTTCGGTAGATGCATCTGCTGTCTAAGAGCTGCCATTCTCCTAAAGTTAGAAACTCTTTTAGTTCTCCTTAAAATACCGGTAATAAACAGCATGTTACTGCTGCCTAGAAGAGCTAAAAAAATCTCTCACTGACATTATTATTTCTCACTGTCACACAGGTAGAGCAGACAATACTGTATAATATGGGTTAGGGTATATAATCAATATCTCGCATGATGTGTGTATATGACATCAATCATTGCGTCTTGTACATAACATGGTGTAGTCGTGAGGTGCTAGCTCACATTAAAAAAAAGGTTATTTTCTGCAGATTTGGTCTTGTTTAGGGACCTGTGCCTCTGTGCATACAGACATCTGACTGCTGAGTAGTGATTGTGTTCTTCAGCATTAGTGTGCACGCTTTATTCACAGAGAAAAGAAGGTCTGTAGATGGAAAAGTCTCCATACAAGTTCTTTGTGGATTTATTTTTTTCCTACTTGTTACTTTGCGCTTTTTGTTTAGAACATGTTTATTTACTATTTATTCAGTTTTCTTAAGGTATCTAGCATTCTGATACTTCATTTCCATGATCTAAATATTAAAAATTAAAAGTTAGTTGTCAGTTGGAAATGTGTAGGCCTTCTTGCATTATAATGCTGTTACAATGATTATATATTTAGTGGCATAAAATGGTCTTTAAAATCAATTTGAATCTTATCGATCCCTAGTTTCAATTCCAATACGATAAAAATTCAATATAAAAATATAAAATCAAGTCAAACATTTAGATGTGAAACATGTATTCTGTGTTTTTACAACGCATTCTGTTGCAGCTGAATAAAAGGAGCAAAAATCAGCAGCCTACAAAACTGTGATTAAAAAAAAACACATTAATATACATTTCAAATATTAAAGTGTTAAAGACAAGTAACCAATAAGTAATAAAATAGGAACAAACAAATCAATGAGCAATATCATAAATACAACTAAAAATTTCAGGTACAGAAACTCTAAAAGTTTAAAAACACTGCATAGTTTTCTTTTATAAATAAAATAAAGATTAATCAATTAAAGTTGATAAATATATTCAGTCGAATTCAATCTGTTTACATTCACGGAAGACAAGAACGGCTGTGTTTATAATGATATACTGATGGAGTTTCTGTGTATTGGTCGACAGATATAAAAAGAAGTCAGTTTCGACTCTGAACGACCTTTTCTCCAGTGGAAATACACGGAGCGATCCCAGAACAGACACAAACCGGGAGCTACTGATGGGAAGTTCAGATCATTTTACCGACTCGGACAAAATTAATGAATCTTTTTGAGTCATTTCGTTCACTAGCAAAATGTAATTAAAATGTTACGTGTTACTTCCCCAACACATCTAGTGATTACGCAAACGTGGATCACACTACAAACAATACAAAACTAAAACGCTATAATAAACAGAAAAGATTAATTCATTCTTTACCTGGGTCTTCAGTCTGTGATTAGCTCTCATCTTGTCTGACAAATCTTCAGGTTCAAGTCATTAATCACGTGACAGACCCATACGCTAAACCATGCCGTCCGAGCCGGAGAGAGAGAACTGATTAGTTCATCTTTTGGGTCACGTGATTAAGGAACGAGTCAAACTCGACCTGAACTATGAACTAATCAATTCTCTTTCTGGCTCAGACTGCTTTGACTGACACAGGTGAATTACTAGCAGAACAGAACCTGTAGAGACTGAACCTGAGACGACTCGTTCTTCCTGAGTCACATTAAAGATTCCTTCAAGAACGACACATCTCTACCAGGATCCTCTCTGTGCACGCGCTTCAGCTTCATCTGCGCTGCACACAAACAGGGCTAAAATACTTTCAGTACCTGCACTTAATCATTTTTAATCAAACTGAAAAAAGACTATCGAGTTGGGCTGTACTCAGCATTGAATTAAACACACAAGGGCATTAGATCTAGACACATTTGTGAAGTGTTTAGCTGAGCAACATGGAAATCACCTCATTCAGCTGTTATAGGCAGGACAACTTTAAAAAGCTGTTAAAATTACCTCAACTTTGAATAAAACCAAAATTATGAGAAACAAAGTTTAAAATATGACAGTGGTGTAAATGGTGTCAATCCTGCTGAATATGAATCAGTTTTGTTACGGTTTATGTTTCTGCCCCCTTCCTGCTACCCCATCAATATTTTTCGAGATCCGCCCGTTTAAGACCTACATGACTGTTTATTGGAGGATACTTGTAACACACATGTTCTCTGCTCACAAGCTCTATTAGCAGCTGATGTACAGCTTACACACTCCTCTCACACAGAAACAAAGACCACACACACATATAGCTCTGCTGTCTGTTTCAACGGCCTATAATCAGTGGTGTTAAACTGTAAAAAGCTATGTGATGTGAGCGTGTATGCCGTTATTCACATTTCTGACTGCATCACGGTGTAATGCACGACTGCCATCATTCAAACGATGAAAAAGTATTGACGTAAACAATGTATTTTGCAGGCACCACAAAATAAACGATAGAGCATAATATGAAGTGATAGACTTTTCATTTTGTCCATCCGATATATATTGTCATATCGCCCAGCTTTTTTACTGAAATGTTAAAAAATAAAAATAAAAAGTTAAAAAATAATAATTAGATGGGTTTATTTTTAAGATTAGAGGATAGTATGAGCTCAGAATAAAAGCAGTTACTCCAATAAACTTCCAGTTTGTGAGTGTCTTTCCCATCATGCCCTTGGTGAGCCAGTACTCAGAGTATGGGGTGGTTTATTCTTTTACTAATACGACGGAGAGTGCATGTAAAACCTCAATCAGATTGAAAATGAAAGGATTGCGAATGTGCAATGATGCAGAAATAGGGTAATGACGTATGATGCTCTGAACAAGATCTTCCTTTTTAACAGATTGTTGCATAAATGTGTGTCCTGTCATTATAAAACTCTCATTAGACTCTGAACTGTGAACGAGCAGGACAACCTCCCACCAGACAGATCCACAGGCGACCGGTTTTGGGCACGGGGACAGGCATTGTACTGTGTGTTAAATGAGCAGCACGGCACAAAGGTTTATATGTATATTTATCCACAAACTGATACTTATTAATTCTGCTGTTTAAAACAAATACAGAAACAGTGTGTAGCAGAGTGGTTATGTGCAAACAGTAAGTGTCTCTATATTGGTGCAGTGTGCACCTGTCAAAAAAAATATTTCAATTTGCAGCTTGTGACATAAACGCGCACATCAACCCGAACACTTTCTAGCGTTCATGTAAACACTACATTTAGATTCTTCAGTCCGACTGAACCAAAAATGTGTTGTAATGAATAATACTGCCAATAATGAGCATCACGGCAAACAGCACATACAAGAGAAGATTTACAAGCTCCCACCAAAGAGAAAGTCTTGTTTGTGTGCTTGACCGGCAGATATTAGTGATGTGAGACTTTATTCTGACACCTACTGGAAAGGATGCAGCATTGCATAAAGAGTTAGGTTTGGTTACCATTGCCATCATTGACTCATGATTTACAGCTCTGAAAGGGTCCAGTAATGGTCAGATGGTCATGTGATCTCAACATGGCAGTTGCATGAGAAGGGTTTTAATATACAGTAACTACTAAACTGACACAGAGAGATCATCGGGCTCACATGCGTTTGCTGAAGGCTGATGAATCTGATGAGGCATTAAGCTGCTGTGAGGCTGAACAAACCATCCTTTGTGCCACACACACACACACTCTCACCTCACCAGCTGGCTTCACGACTCCTCACCTGGTCTTTAACTCGGTGTTTAGCGTGAGAGACTACAGTCACATGACACTGAACACTGAGCTGCTCTCACCTTTCATGATCAGCTTTCCTCAGCGCACAGCAACCTTTCAGAAATCTGATCCATTACCAATGTGTATGAAACATGTGGGCTGTTGCCTGGATGTGATGTGGTTGCTAGGGTGTCCCGAGTGTGTTTGGTTTTAAAATGGGTTGTTCTGTTGTTGCTAGGGAGTTGTGTGTTTGGTTGAAGTCTAGAGGTCAGCTCAAGGCAGATACTACTACTAAGAAAAGGTACAGACTAGGGCTGCACGATATTGGGAAAAAATGACATTGCGATATTTTATTTTTCTGCGATATATATTGCGATATTTTTTCTTACAAACAAAAATGGGATGAGCACACTTACATTCTCATTTTAAATGATTTAGACATCGACACCATCGTGTCAATTGATTAATATGCACGAGGGAGAGAGAGCAAGACAGCGCTCGTGTTGTTTGAAGACGGCTCCCTCTCTCTCTGTCTCTCTCTCTCGCGCTCCCTCTCTCTCTCTCTGTCTCTCTCTCGCGCTCCCTCTCTCTCTCTCTCTCTCTGTCTCTCTCTCTCTCTCTGTCAATTCAATTCAATTCAATTTTCAATTCAAATGAGCTTTATTAGCATGACTGTGGAACACAATGTTGCCAAAGCATCAACATATTATATATAAATAATAAAACTAACAAACAAAACATATATTTACAAATCATGTCATATGTAGCATAGTAAATATAAATAAATGGATAAATAAACACAATTTATCCTAATAAATGAATAAATCGAGTCGGTCTCTCTAGAGAATTAGCTGACTCTGGCGTTGTGAATAGCTAACACATATTTAGCCGCTAGTGCAGCTGTACTATCATCTTCTCCCAGTAAGAAGAACATTTTCTCAGTGTTGCTCAGTTCAGAGAATGATGGAATTAAAATGTCAAATCTGGGCAGAAAGGTTTCTCTTATACTGGTGTATTTAGAGCAGAAGAGCAGAAAGTGTTCCTCATCCTCGATGTGCTGTAGGTCACAGTGTCTCTCTGTCCATGTTTGTCTATGTCTTCCTCTCTCTATCTCTAGATCATGGTCACTTAATCTGTATTTGGAGAGGATTTGTCTTTCTTTAAAATGTTTAATAAATAGATAACTGGCCAATTTAGTGGTTCTATTGAGGGCCGAGTAACATTGCAGTTTATTCTGGAGGGCAAAATGTGCTTTTAGTGCTTCATCATGAGTGACTTTTAGATGTTTGTGGATCTGGTTAATAAAAGGTTTGGGGTTGATGGGGAGTATATTCTGATGGAGCAGTTGAAGAGCGAGTGAGTTCAGAGGATGAGGTTCTGCTGAGCTTTCATTGGCGAGGAAGGCTTTATATTGCACTGACTCTGGGTCAGACGGATGGAGGTGATGCCAGAACTGAACACATCTCTTCTGGATCTCCATGTTCAGCGGGTACAGGCCCAGCTCAGCCCTGCAGGCCGCAGAGGACGTGTTTCTGTCAACCCCAAGAATATTTTTGCCAATTTCCAATTGTAATTTTTCTACTGATGTTTTATCCCAATTTTTTAAATTTAGTACTGGTCCCCAAATTTCACATCCATATAAAAGAATTGGTTTTATTATTGAATTATATAATTTTATCCAGGTTTTAATGGGTAATTTTAAGTGTCCACATCGTGACTTTATAGCATAGAAAGCCCTCCGAGCCTTTTCAGCGAGTGTTTTCACAGCCAGACCGAAGCGTCCCGAAGCGCTGATGTCGATGCCCAGATAGCTGTAGCTAGAGCTGTGCTGCAGGACCTGGCCTTTATACAGGAACTGGTGTTTGTGTCCCTGAGATCTGGCTTTCTTCTGGAACACCATGACTCCGGTCAGGGCCCAGTCGTGACAGTATTGTTCCAGCAGGGACAGGCTCTGCTGAAGGCCCTCAGGTGTGCGGGACAGCAGACATCTGACCTCTGACCCCTGTAGAGTAGAGCTCTCCAGCGCTGACGCCAGGTCATTGATGTAGATGTTGAATAGAGTTGGGCTCAGACTGCAGCCCTGCCTCACTCCACGGCCCTGCTGGAAGAACGCGCTTCTGCGGTTACCGATCTTCACCGCACTTTTGCTGTTGGTGTACAGAGATTTAATAATGTCAAACGTTTTTTCCGCCAATGCCAATTTGTAGGATTTTGTACAGTAGACCATCATGCCAAATTGAATCAAATGCTTTTTTAAAGTCTACAAAACATGCAAATATTTTCCTTTGTTTGTGGTTGATTTTCTTGTTGATTAGAGTGTGGAGAGAGTAGATGTGGTCGGATGTGCGATGTTTCGGTAAAAAGCCAATCTGTGCTTTATTTAAGATGTTGTGTGCTGAGATGTGTGAGACGATGCGTGTGTGAATGATACTGCAGAACAGTTTTCCCAACACACTGCCCACACTTATCCCGCGGTAGTTATTGGGGTCGAATCGATCGCCGCTCTTAAATATGGGGGTGATGAGTCCCTCAGACCAGATCTCAGGGAAGTGTCCGGACCAGAACACCAGATTAAATAATTAGCCTATTGTTTGAATCATGCTAGGACTGCTGAGTTTAAGCATTTCATTATTAATGAGATCTTGTCCACATGCTTTCTTTAATTTAAGATTTTTAATATGTTCTAATATTTCAGATATTGTTATTGATTTATCTAATGGATTTTGATAATTCTTAATAGTTTTTTCCATGTCTTCTAGTGTTTTCTTTACTTTACTCTGGGGTTGGTTGAGGTCGGCCGGTTCAATTTTTTGATACAGATTTTCAAAGTAGGATTTCCAAATTGTGCCATTCTGGAGTGATATCTCTAATTTGGGTTTTTCCAGTTTTTTATATAGGTTCCAGAAAGTGTTTTGATCTATTGAATCTTCAATTTCTTCAATTTTAGTTAGAAAATAGTTTTCTCTTTTTTTCCACAGAAGTGTTTTGTACTTTTGCAGGCAGTCTGAGTAAGAAAGCCGTAATGTCTGGCTGGACGGATCTTTGTGCTTTTTGTTGGAAAGTCTCCTGAGTTCTTTTCTGAGATCGGCACATTCATCATCAAACCAGACATCCTTTCTCTTTCTCTGTCGATTGGTTCTATGTTTGGTTTGCTGTTTAATATTAGATAGAGTTATCAATGTTATGAATATGTTACTTAAGTTTTTTGTTGCTAAATGTATTCCATTAATATCTAAGGTGAAATCAGTGGACAAAGTCATCTATCATTTTTAATATAGTCGGATTGTTCATATTTTCTTTGAATTGTTCCGAGTTGGATTGATTCCACTTGAGTTTATGTTTCAGAGGAAACAGTTTTTCAGCTTCAGGTGGAGCAGTTTTGGTTATTTGACATGAGGCTTTCAGATAAAGCACAGTTTGGCAGTGATCGGATATCGAGAGCTGAGGTCTGACTGTGAAGGCATTGATAAAGTTTTGATCAATATCTGTTATTGAATAATCAATAATCTGTCTCTCTCTCGCGCTCCCTCTCTCTCTCTCTGTCTCTCTCTCGCGCTCCCTCTCTCTCTCTCTGTCTCTCTCTCGCGCTCCCTCTCTCTCTCTGCCCTGTTAAACTTGCATGTGGTTTTCAGTCCTGTCAATGATAAACTTTCACTCTATGACGGTTTAGCTGTGCAATTAATCCGCGAATCACATTGGTCAAGGGCCGGGGATCAGCTGGCCCGTACAGTTAATGAATAACGATCAACTACGACAGCCTACATCCCACATCCTGCGATGTGACTATCGTGGATTCGTACATCACGATATCGATGCTTAAACGACATATCGTCCAGCCCTAGTACAGACATGTTTGTTCTTTAAAATACTCTTCAAATGTACTTGTGATAAAGAAATTCAAAGGTTTTCTTTGTCCATCTTACAAAGTAAGTCCTTAAGGTCAATGTTGCTGTCAGAGGTCAGCCAGGAGAGACACAACACGACCGATCTAAAGGATCCAACTCATTCTCAAAAGAAGCTGCCCCCTGTATCATTAGCCTAAAAGTTTGTCCTGATAAAAGCCATTGTCTTTCGCAGACCAAACTCATGTCAGTGCTTCAGTGAATGTCCATGTGTAAGTCTAGTGTGGCTCATTCACACCTGCTATATACAACTGAGCCGTGTCTTGATTCAAAGAGGTAGTTCTTTTCCCCACATAGGAACACATTTCAAATGGTTTGTGTCATTCTGAACAATCGGCTTGCCCTCTCTCTGATACGCATTGGTTGATCAAGGGTTTTGTGTCCATGGGTGGGATTTCCTAGAGACGACAGATACAGCTAGGGTTCAAGACGACGAGGACCTCCATCAGTGTCCATGTGCCTGCTGTCTGCATCATGTCTGATCACATCTGATCACATCTGATCACATCTGATCGCTCGACTCAACACACACCAGAGGAGGAATCATTCATGTCTGCAGCTGGACGCACACACAGCTTTAACCGTGATGGAGGTGTCCGTGAAGATAACGCAGATGAGAGTTTGTTTAATGCAGTAACAGAGAGAAAGTGAGCAGTGTTGATATGCACACAGAAAACTCATCATCTGAGGCCGTTTCAATGCGGTGTGTGTTCTTCTGTGTGTGATGATTGGCAAGGCTTCTCCTTTCTCAGCACTAGCTGCCGTTTTTATTCAGCCCTTGTAAATGAATTGTGTTTACTCAGCGGTAACGCTTGTGTTCCTCTGAGCCCACAGACGCTGATATAAACTGTGTGTGTGTGTGTGTGTGTGTGTGTGTGTGTGTGTGTGTGTGTGTGTGTGTGTGGTGTACTGGCAAGGCGTTGCACTAATTCAATATGTAAATGACACGTAGGAACCCGGCGAGCAGCTCAATGCAGCAGTAATTGCATTTGCATCGCAGCAATGGCTCTCAAATCTCCCTCTTATGGAAATCCTCTCCACTTCATTCTGTGTGGTTTTGAAAAGGCCTCGTTCTTCAATGACTAATCTTAATAACATTTGCATGTTCAGTACAATTAAGGCGACTTTGAGCTTTTGGTTTTTAAGTTAATTTGTATTTCTCAATCGTCGACAAAGACATCATCAGAAATTACGTGGTATTAACGATTGCAGCGCATTCCCCAAAAACAAACCTTGCAAATGAGAAAATGTTCCATTGTGAGGGTTTGATAGCCAGTTCCTGATGATGTATTTGTTAATCTGAAGGGTTTTCAGCTGCATCTCATTTGGACACTGATATTACGGAGGTATTGAACATAAGACACACACAGATCTGTCTCATCACTGGCTCTGACAGTCTCGTATCAGCTGTGACAAACATCAGCAGCTGTAAGGACATCCGTGTAGAGCACATCTGTTAGCCATGGAGTGAACAATGTGTTGTGACGGACTCAAACCTGAGCAATGAGTGTGAATTAGGGCTGTCAAAATTGCTCAAAAATGACGTTCGAATATTCCCTCTAAAAAGTACACGAATATCCGAACTATTTGAACATCTGGTTGCGTATGTTGTCAATGACGCGCATTATGTCAATAACAGGCCAAAATAATACAAAGAGACATAACTACTTGTATAGATAGTCTA
>NW_020525055.1:60000-62500 GCF_003368295.1 Carassius auratus | reverse complement strand
GTGTATTGTTATAATAGTCCAATTTCTTCTGTCTCACTGTGTTTTTGTATTGTTTCAGGAGTTCTGAGTGTTTAGAGCGTAACTCTAAGTTGACCGGATCTTTGTGTTTTTGATTTGAAATGAATCGTAGCTCTTGTCTTATTGTTTTACATTCATGGTCAAACCACTTTTCAGAAGGTTTCTGTTTAGCTCTATTTTTGTGTTTATATGTGGTTGTTTCATTTAAATGAGCCTTTTTTGCTATATTTTCAAAAATGTCATTAATATGTTTAATTGCTAAATTTATTCCTTTCCAATTATTATCATATGTTGAATTGTTAAATAGTGTAATGGAACTGACCGTTTCGTTTGACTTCAATGCTTTAATATATGTTTCAGCAGCACTACGAGTCCATCTATATGGTGCTTTGAGTTTATGTAGATGAATTGGCTTTTTATGAATTCCCCTTGATTTGTTGTCTTCCCCTTTAATGAAGAGATTGATCTGGCTGTGATCAGACAGGGGCGACTGAGCTTTGACGGTAAATGCACTGAAATGGGAAGGTCCTATATTTGATATAGCATAATCTACAACACTGTTCCCGAGATCTGAGCTATATGTGAACTGTCCACAGGAATCTCCTTTGATTCTACCGTTGAGGATATAAAGAGCTGAAGTCTGACAGAGGTGGACTAGCTCTTTCCCGTGTCTATTGACTCCTGTATCCTGGCTATTTCTTCTCGGTAGGGTACTAAAGAGATCTTGGGGTATATGTGTGAACAGATGTTTATCTCCTGAATTATCAATATGGTCTAGTTCTGAACCAGTTCGAGCATTTAAATCTCCACATAATAAAATTTTCCCAAGAATTTGGTATTGATTAATTTCTTCTTGTAAAGTGTGGAATACTTCATCGTCGTAGTATGGGGAATCTGATGGAGGAATATAAATTCCACAGATAAAAAGGTCTTTATCTAGAATTCCAAAGTTTTTATCTAATTTTAACCAGATGTGATTTTTGCCTTGCTGGACTGGAGATGTAAAAGGGGCGAGGTCATTTTTGATCCATATGACTAAACCTCCAGAATCTCTACCACGGTGTACTGAGCTGAGTTTCCATGAGGGCACTATGATTTCAGAGTAACTTGAAGGACACTGAGTGGACACATCTGATCTACACCATGTTTCTGTTAGAATTAGGATGTCAACATTTGTGATGCTATTTACAAATTCTGTGTTTGTGCTCTTTAATCCAAATGTTTTCGAGCACAAACCCTGAATATTCCAAAAGCTAATATTTAACATTTTGATATGATCAACGATTAAGCAATACTGCTGTTTAACTGGGGGCAAAAACAAAAAACAAAACCTTTCATAAATAAAAATAAAATTAAATAAATATAAAAATAAAATAAATAAAATAACTAAGTAACAGTAATAGTAGAGGAAGTAAAGAAAAGGTAGTCAAACTGATTAAAATAAATCATTGTGAATAATGACTAAAAAAAAAAAAAAAAAAAAAAAAAAAAAAAAAAAACAATAATAATAATAAAGTAAAAATAACTACAATTGATAATAAAAATAATCACAATGATAATTATTGTGTTGTGAACAATTCTTGTAGAGTTCAGTTGAGCATTTTGTTGCAGAGAAGATTTAGCAGTCGTTTAATTTCTCCCACCTCACTAATGGAGAGTAGTTCCTGAGCGGATGATGGGGGCGTCTGCTGGGACAGTACCTGGGCGTAGCTGGGTGTCCGGCGCTGGGGTCGGCCTTCAGTGTAGAGCTGACTCTCCTGCTGTCTGTGAGACCATCCTGAAGTCCTGGGATGTCTGTGAAAGTCTCGTGGTGGTCTCGAGTGAGATGAAGGTCCAGATACCTCGGACGGCTGCATTCTCACGATTCTTTTAGCTCCTCTGTAGTCGGTTGTTGGAAAGCGTCCAAGAGCAACATCTTTGATAGCTTTGGCAAAAATCCTGACTCCATCCTGATTGAGGTGGAGCCCGTCATACAGGTGCCATGGTCTTACAGAGCTGTGATGGACTAAGTGCACGTTGGGCAGACTGGAGCAGGAGTAACGGATCTCTTGGTTGATCTGATCGATCACAGAGGGAGGGACGTCGAGCCGCGGGAGCAAGGTGGAGATCAGTACACGTGAAGCGGGGAATGTCTGTGAGGCTTTCTCTGCCATCTCATGTATTGCCTTAGCTGTACCTTCATTTAATTTATGGAGGTCATTTGTACCTGTGTGAATGATAACACACTGCGGGCTGCCAAGATCATCATTAGTAAGCAGTTCATGAACGCGTTCTGTGTTTCTGCAGTGGAGCGCTAGGACTCTCTGTCTGGGGAAGAGTTTCTTGGGTTCAATGTTCTTTCCAGTGGAGTCCATCAGAAGAAGCACTGAGGCTTGAGTCGCTGGTGTCCTGTGTGACGCTGGTGATGTGTGGGAATCTGCAGGTCCAGATCTGTGTGACGGTGGTGGTGTGTGAGCGCGCTCCTTCACTGAATCTGCAGGTC